>NW_026948170.1:227500-238318 GCF_963921235.1 Mobula hypostoma
TCGCTAGGTATACATGGAGAGGAGGTAAATTGGATTAGACATTGGCTCAATGGAAGAAGCCAAAGAGTGGTAGTAGAGAATTGCTTCTCTGAGTGGAGGCCTGTGACTAGTGGTGTGCCACAGGGATCAGTGCTGCGTCCATTGTTATTTGTCATCTATATCAATGATCTGGATGATAATGTGGTAAATTGGATCAGCAAGTTTGCTGATGATACAAAGATTGGAAGTGTAGTAGACAGTGAGGAAGGTTTTCAGAGCCTGCAGAGGGACTTGGACCAGCTGGAAAAATGGGCTGAAAAATGGCAGATGGAGTTTAATACTGACAAGTGTGAGGTATTGCACGTTGGAAGGACAAACCAACGTAGAACATACAGGGTTAATGGTAAGGCACTGAGGAGTGCAGTGGAACAGAGGGATCTGGGAATACAGATACAAAATTCCCTAAAAGAGTCGTCACAGGTAGATAGGGTCGTAAAGAGAACTTTTGATACATTGGCCTTTATTAATCGAAGTATTGAGTATAAGAGCTGGAATGTTATGATGAGGTTGTATAAGGCATTGGTGAGGCCGAATCTGGAGTATTGTGTTCAGTTTTGGTCACCAAATTACAGGAAGGATATAAATAAGGTTGAAAGAGTGCAGAGAAGATTTACAAGGATGTTGCCAGGACTTGAGAAACTCAGTTACAGAGAAAGGTTGAATAGGTTAGGACTTTATTCCCTGGAGTGTAGAAGAATGAGGGGAGATTTGATAGAGGTATATAAAATTATGATGGGTATTGATAGAGTGAATGCAAGCAGGCTTTTTCCACTGAGGCAAGGGGAGAAAAAAACCAGAGGACATGGGTTAAGGGTGAAGGGGGAAAAGTTTAAAGGGAACATTGTGGGGGGCTTCTTCACACAGAGAGTGGTGGGAGTATGGAATGAGCTGCCAGACGAGGTGGTAAATGCGGGTTCTTTTTTAACATTTAAAAATAAATTGGACAGATATGTGGATGGGAGGTGTATGGAGGGATATGGTCCGTGTGCAGGTCAGTGGGACTAGGCAGAAAATGGTTCGGCACAGCCAAGAAGGGCCAAAGGGCCTGTTTCTGTGCTGTAGTTTCTATGGTTTCTATGGTTTCTATGGTCAGGCAGCGTCTATGGAGAGGAATAAACAGTCAACACTTCAGGCCAGGGCACTTCATCAGGATTCAGAAACTGACTGTCCTTTCTCCAGTTTTTTGAGTGTTGCCATCAAAATAATCTGTCTATCTTTTCCAAAGGGCAAATCAATTTCACACCCCAGTGCAATACCTCCCTGCCCACTGTTCACTCTGCTGTGGTGCGTCCGACGATGACAGGAAAACAGTGCGGGAGAGTTTGTAATGTGGAAAAGCACTTTACATGGGGCAGGTCAACTCTCTTAACCTCGGAATGGCAAGTCCGGTGGTACGAACCAGTGTCACAAACGGGGGTCTTCCTCGGTGGCAGTGGATGACCGTGACGCCTCCTTCACTCCCCACAGAGCGTTGCAGAACTGTCTCCCTCCTCGCTGCAGATCTCACACGCCCAGTCCATCGTATGCTGAGAGCTAACTTCATGTGTTAGGACAGGCCTGTCTGAGCGCGTGACGAAACCCTCCACAGGTTCAGCCTGCCGGTTGATGTGGTGCTGCACGGTATGGGTGACGTCGCATGATAACAGACACTGGGAGAGACAGGTGAGAGCAGAGAGACCACTCAGGACCAAAGGTGAGTGAGCTGAACCAGAACAGACAAGACAAGGGACATCGAAGGAGATGATGTAACTCCTGGACATCGCAAACACAGGACTATGCTGTAATAATCAGTTTATAGATAGTAACCCAATGATTCATTTTATGTTAAGAATTATTTAAATTGTCCCAAAGGTAATAGGCCTATAAAACAAATGCACCCAAAATGCCCAATCCCATCTGTGAGAGAGATTCACAACGGTGAATCTCCCCCTGGTGAGATCACACTGACTGATCACACAGTGAGAGATTCACCACAGTGACTGTCCCATCCCCCCGGTGAGACCGTTCTGACCGATCACACGGTGAGAGATTCACCATGGTGACGGTCCCGTCCCCCCGGTGAGATCACACTGACCGATCACACGGTGAGAGATTCACCACAGTGACGGCCCCGTCCCCCCGGTGAGACCAGACTGACAGATCACACGATGAGAGATTCACCACAGTGACAGTCCCGGCCCCCCCGGTGAGATCACACTGACAGATCACACGGTGAGAGATTCACCAGGGTGACAGTCCCATCCCCCGGTGAGACCAGACTGACCGATCACACGGTGAGAGATTCACCACGGTAACAGTCCGGTCCCCCCGGTGAGACCAGACTGACCGATCACACGGTGAGAGATTCACCACGGTGACAGTCCCGTCCCCCCCGGTGAGATCAGACTGACAGATCACACGGTCAGAGATTCACCACGGTGACAATCCCATCCCCCGGTGAGACCAGACTGACCGATCACACGGTGAGAGATTCACCACGGTGACAGTCCGGTCCCCCCGGTGAGACCAGACTGACTGATCACACGGTGAGAGATTCACCACAGTGACAGTCCCATCCCCCGGTGAGATCACACTGACCGATCACACGGTGAGAGATTCACCACGGTGACAGTCCCATCCCCCGGTGAGACCAGACTGACAGATCACACGGTGAGAGATTCATCACGGTGACAGTCCCATCCCCTGGTGAGACCAGACTGACCGATCACACGGTGAGAGACTTACCATGGTGACTGTCCCGTCCCCCCGGTGAGACCAGACTGACCGATAACACGGTGAGAGATTCACCACGGTGACGGCCCCGTCCCCCCGGTGAGACCAGACTGACCGATCACACGGTGAGAGATTCACCTCAGTGTCGGCCCCGTCCCCCCGGTGAGATCACACTGACCGATCCCACGGTGAGAGATTCACCATGGTGACAGTCCCGTCCCCCCGGTGAATCCGACTGACCGATCACGCGGTGAGAGATTCACCACAGTGACAGTCCCGTCTCCCCGGTGAGACCGACTGACCGATCACACGGTGAGAGATTCACCACGGTGACATTCCGGTCCCCCCTGGTGAATTCGACTGACCGATCATGCAGTGAGAGATTCACCACAGTGACAGACCCGTCCCCCCGGTGAGACCAGACTGACAGATCACACGGTGAGAGATTCACCACGGTGACAGTCCCGTCCCCCCGGTGAGACCAGACTGACTTTTCACATGGTGAGAGATTCACCACGGTGACTGTCCCGTCCCCCGGTGAGACCAGACTGACTGATCACAGGGTGAGAGATTCACCACGGTGACTGTCCCGTCCCCCCGGTGAGATCACACTGACCGATCACACGGTGAGGGAATCACCACAATGACAGTCCCGTCCCCCTGGTGAGATCACACTGACCGACCACACGGTGAGAGATTCAACACGGTGACAGTCCCATCCCCCCGGTGAGATCACACTGACCGATCACACGGTGAGAGATTCACCATGGGGACAGTCCCGTTCCCCCGGTGAGACCAGACTGACCGATCACACGGTGAGAGATTCACCACAGTGACAGTCCTGTCCCCCTGGTGAGATCACACTGACCGACCACACGGTGAGAGATTCACCACGGTGACAGTCCCGCCCCCCCGGTGAGATCACACTGACCGATCACACGGTGAGAGATTCACCACGGTGTCAGACCCGTCCCCCCCGGTGAGACCAGACTGACCGATCACACGGTGAGGGATTCACCACAGTGACAGTCCCGTCCCCCCGGTGAGATCACACTGACAGATCACATGGTGAGAGATTCACCACGGTGACAGACCTGCCCCCCCTCCCGGTGAGATCACACGGTGAGAGTTTCACCACGGTGAGACCAGACTGACCGATCAAATGGTGAGAGATTCACCACGGTGACAGTCCCGCCCCGCCGGTGAATTCGACTGACCGATCATGCAGTGAGAGATTCACCACGGTGACAGACCCGTCCCCCCCGGTGAGACCAGACTGACAGATCACACGGTGAGAGATTCAACACGGTGACAGTCCCATCCCCCGGTGAGAACACACTGACCGATCACATGGTGAGAGATTCACCACGGTGACAGCCCCGTCCCCCCGATGCGATCACACTGACCGATCACACGGTGAGAGATTCACCATGGTGACTGTCCCGTCCCCCCGGTGAGACCAGACTGACAGATCACACGGTGAGAGATTCACCACGGTGACAGTCCCATCCCCCCGGTGAGACCAGTCTGACCGATCACATGGTGAGAGATTCACCATGGGGACAGTCCGTTCCCCCGGTGAGACCAGAGTGACCGATCACACGGTGAGAGATTCACCACAGTGACAGTCCTGTCCCCCTGGTGAGATCACACTGACCGACCACACGGTGAGAGATTCACCATGGGGACAGTCCCGTTCCGCCGGTGAGACCAGACTGACCGGTCACACGGTGAGAGATTCACCACAGTGACAGTCCTGTCCCCCTGGTGAGATCACACTGACCGACCACACGGTGAGAGATTCACCACGGTGACAGTCCCGCCCCCCCGGTGAGATCACACTGACCGATCACACGGTGAGAGATTCACCACGGTGTCAGACCCGTCCCCCCCGGTGAGACCAGACTGACCGATCACACGGTGAGGGATTCACCACAGTGACAGTCCCGTCCCCCCGGTGAGATCACACTGACAGATCACATGGTGAGAGATTCACCACGGTGACAGTCCTGTCCCCCCCCCCCCGGTGAGATCACACGGTGAGAGTTTCACCACGGTGAGACCAGACTGACCGATCACATGGTGAGAGATTCACCACAGTGACAGTCCCGTCCCCCCGGTGAGACCACACTGACCGATCACACGGTGAGAGATTCACCACAGTGACAATCCCGTCCCCCCCGGTGAGACCAGACTGACAGATCACACGGTGAGAGATTCACCATGGTGACAGTCCCATCCCCCCGGTGAGACCAGACTGACCGATCACACGGTGAGAGATTCAACACGGTGACAGTCCCATCCCCCGGTGAGAACACACTGACCGATCACACGGTGAGAGATTCACCACGGTGACAGCCCCGTCCCCCCGGTGAGATCACACTGACCGATCACACGGTGAGAGATTCACCATGGTGACTGTCCCGTCCCCCCGGTGAGACCAGACTGACCGATCACACGGTGAGAGATTCACCACAGTGACAGTCCCGTCCCCCCCGGTGAGACCAGACTGACCGATCACACGGTGAGAGATTCACCATGGTGACAGTCCCATCCCCCCGGTGAGACCAGACTGACCGATCACACGGTGAGAGATTCACCACGGTGACAGTCCCGCCCCCCCGGTGAGATCACACTGACCGATCACACGGTGAGAGATTCACCATGGTGACAGTCCCATCCCCCCGGTGAGACCAGACTGACAGATCACACGGTGAGGGATTCACCACAGTGACAGTCCCGTCCCCCCGGTGAGATCACACTGACAGATCACATGGTGAGAGATTCACCATGGTGACAGTCCCGTCCCCCCGGTGAGACCAGACTGACCGATCACACGGTGAGAGATTCACCACAGTGACAGTCCCGTCCCCCCGGTGAGACCAGACTGACCGATCACACGGTGAGAGATTCACCACGGTGACAGTCCCGTCCCCCCCGGTGAGACCACACTGACCGATCACACGGTGAGAGATTCACCACGGTGACAGACCCGTCCCCCCGGTGAGACCAGACTGACCGATCACACGGTGAGAGATTCACCATGGTGACAGTCCCATCCCCCCGGTGAGACCAGACTGACCGATCACACGGTGAGAGATTCACCACGGTGACAGTCCCATCCCCCGGTGAGATCACACTGACCGATCACACGGTGAGAGATTCACCATGGTGAATGTCCCGTCCCCCCGGTGAGACCAGACTGACAGATCACACGGTGAGAGATTCACCACAGTGACAATCCCGTCCCCCCGGTGAGACCAGACTGACAGATCACACGGTGAGAGATTCACCATGGTGACAGTCCCATCCCCCCGGTGAGACCAGACTGACCGATCACACGGTGAGAGATTCACCACGGTGACAGTCCCGTCCCCCCCGGTGAGACCAGACTGACCGATCACACGGTGAGAGATTCACCACAGTGACAGTCCCGTCCCCCCGGTGAGATCACACTGACCGATCACACGGTGAGAGATTCACCACGGTGACAGTCCCGTCCCTCGGTTAGACCAGACTGACCGATCACACGGTGAGAGATTCACCTCAGTGACAGTCCCGTCCCCCCGGTGAGACCAGACTGACCGATCACACGGTGAGAGATTCACCACAGTGACAGTCCCATCCCCCGGTGAGACCAGACTGACCGATCACACGGTGAGAGATTCACCACAGTGACAGTCCCGTCCCCCCGGTGAGATCACACTGACCGATCACACGGTGAGAGATTCACCACGGTGACAGTCCCGTCCCCCCGGTGAGACCAGACTGACAGATCACACGGTGAGAGATTCACCACGGTGACAGTCCCGTCTCCCCGGTGAGACCACACTGACCGATCACATGGTGAGAGATTCCCACGGTGACAGTCCCATCCCCCCGGTGAGATCACACTGACTGATCACACGGTGAGAGATTCACCACGGTGACAGTCCCGTCCCCTCGGTGAGACCAGACTGACCGATCACACGGTGAGAGATTCACCACAGTGACAGTCCCGTCCCCCCGGTGAGATCACACTGACCGATCACACGGTGAGAGATTCACCATGGTGACAGTCCCGTCCCCCCGGTGAGATCACACTGACCGATCACACGGTGAGAGATTCACCATGGTGACGGACCCGTCCCCCCGGTGAGACCAGACTGACCGATCACACGGTGAGAGATTCACCACAGTGACAGTCCCGTCCCCCCGGTGAGATCACACTGACAGATCACACGGTGAGAGATTCACCACAGTGACAGTCCCGTCCCCCCCGGTGAGATCACACTGACCGATCACACGGTGAGAGATTCACCATGGTGACAGTCCCGTCCCCCCGGTGAGACCAGACTGACCGATCACACGGTGAGAGATTCACCACGGTGACAGTCCCGTCCCCCCGGTGAGATCACACTGACCGATCACACGGTGAGAGATTCACCACAGTGACAATCCCGTCCCCCCGGTGAGACCAGACTGACAGATCACACGGTGAGAGATTCACCATGGTGACAGTCCCATCCCCCCGGTGAGACCAGACTGACAGATCACACGGTGAGAGATTCACCACAGTGACAGTCCCGTCCCCCCGGTGAGATCACACTGACCGATCACACGGTGAGAGATTCACCACAGTGACAGTCCCATCCCCCCGGTGAGACCACACTGACCGATCACACGGTGAGAGATTCACCACGGTGACAGTCCCGTCCCCCCGGTGAGATCACACTGACCGATCACACGGTGAGAGATTCACCACGGTGACAGTCCCGTCCCCCCGGTGAGACCAGACTGACCGATCACACGGTGAGAGATTCACCACAGTGACAGTCCCGTCCCCCCGGTGAGATCACACTGACCGATCACACGGTGAGAGATTCACCATGGTGACAGTCCCGTCCCCCCGGTGAGACCAGACTGACCGATCACACGGTGAGAGATTCACCACAGTGACAGTCGCGTCCCCCCGGTGAGACCAGACTGACCGATCACACGGTGAGAGATTCCCACGGTGACAGTCCCGTCCCCCCCGGTGAGATCAGACTGACCGATCACACGGTGAGAGATTCACCACGGTGACAGACCCGTCCCCCCGGTGAGACCAGACTGACCGATCACACGGTGAGAGATTCACCACGGTGACAGTCCCGTCCCCCCGGTGAAATCACACTGACCGATCACACGGTGAGAGATTCCCACGGTGACAGTCCCATCCCCCGGTGAGGACACACTGACCGATCACACGGTGAGAGATTCACCACGGTGACGGCCCCGTCCCCCCGGTGAGATCACACTGACCGATCACACGGTGAGAGATTCACCACGGTGACAGTCCCATCCCCCGGTGAGACCAGACTGACAGATCACACGGTGAGAGATTCACCACGGTGACAATCCCATCCCCCCCGGTGAGACCAGACTGACGGATCACACGGTGAGAGATTCACCATGGTGACAGTCCCATCCCCCCGGTGAGACCAGACTGACCGATCACACGGTGAGAGATTCACCACGGTGACAGTCCCGTCCCCCCGGTGAGATCACACTGACCGATCACACGGTGAGAGATTCACCATGGTGACAGTCCGGTCCCCCCGGTGAATCCGACTGACCGATCACGCGGTGAGAGATTCACCACAGTGACAGTCCCGTCTCCCCGGTGAGACCGACTGACCGATCACATGGTGAGAGATTCACCACGGTGACAGTCCCGCCCCCCCGGTGAGATCACACTGACCGATCACACGGTGAGAGATTCACCACGGTGACAGCCCCGTCCCCCCGGTGAGACCAGACTGACCGATCACACGGTGAGAGATTCACCATGGTGACAGTCCCGTCCCCCCGGTGAGACCAGACTGACCGATCACACGGTGAGAGATTCACCACAGTGACAGTCCCGTCCCCCCCGGTGAGACCAGACTGACCGATCACACGGTGAGAGATTCACCATGGTGACAGTCCCATCCCCCCGGTGAGACCAGACTGACAGATCACACGGTGAGAGATTCACCACGGTGATGGTCCCGTCCCCCCGGTGAGACCACACTGACCGATCACACGGTGAGAGATTCACCACGGTGACAGTCCCGTCCCCCCGGTGAGATCACACTGACCGATCACACGGTGAGAGATTCACCATGGTGACTGTCCCGTCCCCCCGGTGAGACCAGACTGACAGATCACACGGTGAGAGATTCACCACAGTGACAGTCCCGTCCCCCCCGGTGAGATCACACTGACCGATCACACGGTGAGAGATTCACCACGGTGACAGTCCCATCCCCCGGTGAGACCAGACTGACCGATCACACGGTGAGAGATTCACCACGGTGACAGTCCGGTCCCCCCGGTGAGACCAGACTGACTGATCACACGGTGAGAGATTCACCACAGTGACAGTCCCATCCCCCGGTGAGATCACACTGACCGATCACACGATGAGAGATTCACCACAGTGACGGCCCCGTCCCCCCGGTGAGATCACACTGACCGATCACACGGTGAGAAATTCACCACGGTGACAGTCCCATCCCCTTGTGAGACCAGACTGACCGATCACACGGTGAGAGATTCACCACAGTGACAGTCCCGTCCCCCCGGTGAGACCAGACTGACCGATCACACGGTGAGAGATTCACCACGGTGACAGTCCCGTCCCCCCGGTGAGATCACACTGACCGATCACACGGTGAGAGATTCACCACGGTGACAGTCCCGTCCCCCCGGTGAGACCAGACTGACCGATCACACGGTGAGAGATTCACCACAGTGACAGTCCCGTCCCCCCCGGTGAGATCACACTGACCGATCACACGGTGAGAGATTCACCATGGTGACAGTCCCGTCCCCCCGGTGAGACCAGACTGACCGATCACACGGTGAGAGATTCACCACGGTGACAGTCCCGTCCCCCCCGGTGAGATCAGACTGACAGATCACACGGTGAGAGATTCACCACGGTGACAGTCCCATCCCCCGGTGAGACCAGACTGACCGATCACACGGTGAGAGATTCACCACGGTGACAGTCCCGTCCCCCCGGTGAGACTGACTGACCGATCACGCGGTGAGAGATTCACCACGGTGACAGTCCCGTCCCCCCGGTGAGACTGACTGACCGATCACACGGTGAGAGATTCACCACGGTGACAGTCCCGTCCCCCCCGGTGAGACCAGACTGACCGATCACACGGTGAGAGATTCACCACGGTGACAGTCCCGTCCCCCCGGTGAGATCACACTGACCGATCACACGGTGAGAGATTCACCACAGTGACGGCCCCGTCCCCCCGGTGAGATCACACTGACCGATCACACGGTGAGAGATTCACCACGGTGACAGTCCCATCCCCTTGTGAGACCAGACTGACCGATCACACGGTGAGAGATTCACCACGGTGACAGTCCCGTCCCCCCGGTGAGACCAGACTGACCGATCACACGGTGAGAGATTCACCACGGTGACAGTCCCGTCTCCCCCCGGTGAGACCAGACTGACCGATCACACGGTGAGAGATTCACCACAGTGACAGTCCCGTCCCCCCGGTGAGATCACACTGACCGATCACACGGTGAGAGATTCACCACAGTGACAGTCCCGTCCCCCCGGTGAGACCCGACTGACCGATCACACGGTGAGAGATTCACCACAGTGACAGTCCCGTCCCCCCGGTGAGACCAGACTGACCGATCACACGGTGAGAGATTCACCACAGTGACAGTCCCGTCCCCCCGGTGAGATCACACTGACCGATCACACGGTGAGAGATTCACCACGGTGACAGTCCCGTCCCCCCGGTGAGACCAGACTGACCGATCACACGGTGAGAGATTCACCACGGTGACAGTCCCGTCCCCCCGGTGAGATCACACTGACCGATCACACGGTGAGAGATTCACCACAGTGACAGTCCCGTCCCCCCGGTGAGACTGACTGACCGATCACACGGTGAGAGATTCACCACGGTGACAGTCCGGTCCCCCCGGTGAGACCAGACTGACTGATCACGCGGTGAGAGATTCACCACAGTGACAGTCCCATCCCCCGGTGAGATCACACTGACCGATCACACAGTGAGA
>NW_026948170.1:243518-253518 GCF_963921235.1 Mobula hypostoma
TGTGAGAGAGAGAGAATGTGAGAGAGAATGTGTGAGAGAGAATGTGTGAGAGAGAGAATGTGTGAGAGAGAATGTGTGAGAGAGAGAGAGAATGTGTGAGAGAGAGAGAATGTGTGAGTGAGAATGTGAGAGAATGTGTGAGAGAGAGAATGTGAGAATGTGAGAGAGAGAATGTGTGAGAGAGAGAATGTGAGAGAGAGAGATGTGAGATGTGAGAGAGAGAATGTGTGAGAGAGAGAATGTGAGAGAGAGAGAATGTGTGAGAGAGAGAATGTGTGAGAGAGAGAATGTGAGAGAGAGAGAATGTGTGAGAGAGAGAATGTGTGAGAGAGAATGTGTGAGAGAGAGAATGTGTGAGAGAGAGAATGAGAGAGAGTGAAGAGAGAGAGAATGTGTGAGAGAGAGAATGTGAGAGAGAGAGAATGTGAGAGAGAGAGAATGTGAGAGAGAGAATGTGTGAGAGAGAATGTGTGAGAGAGAGAGAATGTGTGAGAGAGAATGTGAGAGAGAGAATGTGTGAGAGAGAGAGAATGTGAGAGAGAGAGAATGTGTGAGAGAGAGAATGTGTGAGAGAGAGAATGTGTGAGAGAGAGAATGTGAGAGAGAGAATGTGAGAGAGAGAGAATGTGTGAGAGAGAGAATGTGTGAGAGAGAATGTGAGAGAATGTGAGAGAGAATGTGTGAGAGACTGAGAATGTGTAGAGAGAATGTGTGAGAGAGAGAATGTGAGAGAGAGAGAGAATGTGTGAGAGAGAATATGAGAGAGAGAATGTGAGAGAGAGAGAATGTGTGAGAGAGAGAATGTGAGAGAGAGAATGTGTGAGAGAGAATGTGTGAGAGAGAGAATGTGAGAGAGAGAATGTGTGAGAGAGAAATGAGAGAGAGAGAATGTGTGAGAGAGAGAATGTGAGAGAGAGAATGTGAGAGAGAGAGAATGTGTGAGAGAGAGAATGTGAGAGAGAGAATGTGAGAGAGAATGTGTGAGAGAGAATGTGTGAGAGAGAGAATGTGAGAGAGAGAGAATGTGAGAGAGAGAATGTGTGAGAGAGAATGTGTGAGAGAGAGAGAATGTGAGAGAGAGAATGTGTGAGAGAGAATGTGTGAGAGAGAGAATGTGAGAGAGAGAGAATGTGAGAGAGAATGTGTGAGAGAGAGAATGTGAGAGAGAGAATGTGTGAGAGAGAGAATGTGTGAGAGAGAGAATGTGTGAGAGAGAGAATGTGTGAGAGAGAGAATGTGTGAGAGAGAATGTGAGAGAGAGAATGTGTGAGAGAGAGAGAATGTGAGAGAGAGAATGTGAGAGAGAGAGAGAATGTGTGAGAGAGAGAATGTGTGAGAGAGAGAGAGAAAGAGAGAGAGAGAAGAATGTGAGAGAGAGAATGTGTGAGAGAGAGAATGTGAGAGAGAGAGAATGTGAGAGAGAGAATGTGAGAGAGAGAGAGAATGTGAGAGAGAATGAGAGAGAATGTGTGAGAGAGAGAATGAGAGAGAGAATGTGTGAGAGAGAGAGAGAATGTGAGAGAGAGAGAATGTGTGAGAGAGAATGTGTGAGAGAGAGAGAATGTGAGAGAGAGAATGTGTGAGAGAGAGAGAATGTGTGAGAGAGAGAATGTGAGAGAGAGAATGTGTGAGAGAGAATGTGTGAGAGAGAGAATGTGAGAGAGAGAGAATGTGTGAGAGAGAATGTGAGAGAGAGAATGTGTGAGAGAGAGAATGTGAGAGAGAGAATGTGAGAGAGAATGTGTGAGAGAGAATGTGAGAGAGAGAGAGAATGTGAGAGAGAGAATGTGAGAGAGAATGTGTGAGTGTGTGAGAGAGAGAGAATGTGTGAGAGAGAGAATGTGTGAGAGAGAGAGAATGTGTGAGAGAGAATGTGAGAGAGAGAATGTGAGAGAGAGAGAATGTGTGAGAGAGAATGTGTGAGAGAGAGAATGTGTGAGAGAGAGAGAATGTGAGAGAGAGAATGTGTGAGAGAGAGAATGTGAGAGAGAGAATGTGTGAGAGAGAGAGAATGTGTGAGAGAGAGAATGTGAGAGAGAGAATGTGTGAGAGAGAGAGAATGTGAGAGAGAGAATGTGAGAGAGAGAGAATGTGAGAGAGAGAGAATGTGAGAGAGAGAGAATGTGTGAGAGAGAATGTGAGAGAGAGAATGTGTGAGAGAGAGAATGTGTGAGAGAGAGAATGTGTGAGAGAGAATGTGAGAGAGAGAATGTGTGAGAGAGAGAATGTGAGAGAGAGAATGTGAGAGAGAGAATGTGTGAGAGAGAGAGAATGTGTGAGAGAGAGAATGTGTGAGAGAGAGAATGTGTGAGAGAGAGAGATGTGAGAGAGAGAGAATGTGAGAGAGAGAATGTGAGAGAGAGAATGTGTGAGAGAGAGAATGTGAGAGAGAGAATGTGAGAGAGAGAATGTGTGTGAGAGAGAGAATGTGTGAGAGAGAGAATGTGAGAGAGAGAGAATGTGAGAGAGAGAGAATGTGAGAGAGAATGTGAGAGAGAGAATGTGAGAGAGAGAGAATGTGTGAGAGAGAGAATGTGTGAGAGAGAATGTGTGAGAGAGAGAGAATGTGTGAGAGAGAATGTGTGAGAGAGAATGTGTGAGAGAGAGAATGTGAGAGAGAGAGAATGTGAGAGAGAATGTGTGAGAGAGAGAATGTGAGAGAGAGAATGTGAGAGAGAGAATGTGTGAGAGAGAATGTGTGAGAGAGAGAATGTGAGAGAGAGAATGTGTGAGAGAGAGAATGTGAGAGAGAGAGAGAATGTGTGAGAGAGAGAATATGAGAGAGAGAATGTGAGAGAGAGAGAATGTGTGAGAGAGAATGTGAGAGAGAGAATGTGTGAGAGAATGTGAGAGAGAGAATGTGTGAGAGAGAGAATGTGAGAGAGAGAATGTGTGAGAGAGAGAATGTGTGAGAGAGAGAGAATGTGTGAGAGAGAATGTGAGAGAGAGAGAGAATGTGTGAGAGAGAGAATGTGTGAGAGAGAGAATGTGTGAGAGAGAGAATGTGTGAGAGAGAATGTGTGAGAGAGAATGTGTGAGAGAGAGAGAATGTGAGAGAGAGAATGTGAGAGAGAGAGAATGTGAGAGAGAGAGAATGTGTGAGAGAGAATGTGAGAGAGAGAATGTGAGAGAGAGAATGTGTGAGAGAGAATGTGAGAGAGAGAGAATGTGAGAGAGAGAGAATGTGTGAGAGAGAATGTGTGAGAGAGAGAATGTGAGAGAGAGAATGTGAGAGAGAGAATGTGTGAGAGAGAGAATGTGAGAGAGAGAATGTGTGAGAGAGAATGTGAGAGAGAGAGAGAATGTGTGAGAGAGAGAGAATGTGTGAGAGAGAGAATGTGAGAGAGAGAGAGAATGTGTGAGAGAGAATGTGAGAGAGAGAATGTGAGAGAGAGATGTGAGAGAGAGAGAATGTGTGAGAGAGAGAATGTGTGAGAGAGAGAGAGAGATGTGTGAGAGAGAGAATGTGAGAGAGAGCAAGTGAGAGAGAATGTGTGAGAGAGAGAATGTGAGAGAGAGAATGTGTGAGAGAGAGAATGTGAGAGAGAGAATGTGTGAGAGAGAGAATGTGAGAGAGAGAGAATGTGTGAGAGAGAGAATGTGAGAGAGAGAGAATGTGTGAGAGAGAATGTGAGAGAGAGAATGTGAGAGAGAGAATGTGTGAGAGAGAGAATGTGAGAGAGAGAGAATGTGTGAGAGAGAATGTGAGAGAGAGAATGTGAGAGAGAGAGAATGTGAGAGAGAGAATGTGTGAGAGAGAATGTGAGAGAGAGAGAATGTGTGAGAGAGAGAATATGAGAGAGAGAGAATGTCAGAGAGAGAGAGAATGTGAGAGAGAGAGAATGTGAGAGAGAGAATGTGTGAGAGAGTGTGAGAGAATGTGTGAGAGAGAGAGAATGTGTGAGAGAGAGAATGTGTGAGAGAGAGAATGTGAGAGAGAGAGATGTGAGAGAGAGAGAGAATGTGTGAGAGAGAGAATGTGTGAGAGAGAGAGAGAATGTATGAGAGAGAGAATATGAGAGAGAGAATGTGAGAGAGAGAGAATGTGTGAGAGAGAGAATGTGAGAGAGAGAATGTGAGAGAGAGAGAATGTGTGTGAGAGAGAATGTGAGAGAGAGAATGTGAGAGAGAGAATGTGTGAGAGAGAGAGAATGTGTGAGAGAGAATGTGAGAGAGAGAATGTGTGAGAGAGAGAATGTGTGAGAGAGAGAATGTGTGAGAGAGAATGTGAGAGAGAGAATGTGTGAGAGAGAGAGAGAATGTGTGAGAGAGAATGTGTGAGAGAGAGAATGTGAGAGAGAGAGAATGTGAGAGAGAGAATGTGTGAGAGAGAGATGTGAGAGAGTAGCAAGATGTGTGAGAGAGAATGTGAGAGAGAGAGAGAATGTGTGAGAGAGAATGTGAGAGAGAGAATGAGAGAGAGAGAATGTGTGAGAGAGAGAATGTGAGAGAGAGAATGTGAGAGAGAGAGAATGTGTGAGAGAGAGAATGTGAGAGAGAGAGAGAATGTGTGAGAGAGAATGTGTGAGAGAGAGAATGTGTGAGAGAGAGAGAATGTGTGAGAGAGAGAATGTGTGAGAGAGAGAGAATGTGTGAGAGAGAGAATGTGTGAGAGAGAATGTGAGAGAGAGAGAATGTGTGAGAGAGAATGTGTGAGAGAGAGAATGTGAGAGAGAGAGAATGTGAGAGAGAGAGAATGTGAGAGAGAGAATGTGTGAGAGAGAGAATGTGGAGAGAGAATGTGAGAGAGAGAATGTGAGAGAGAGAGAATGTGTGAGATGTGAATGTGTGAGAGAGAGAGATGTGAGAGAGAGAGATGTGAGAGAGAGAGAATGTGTGAGAGAGAGAAGTGAGAGAGAGAGAGAATGTGTGAGAGAGAGAATGTGAGAGAGAGAATGTGAGAGAGAGAGTGTGAGAGAGAGAATGTGAGAGAGAATGTGAGAGAGAATGTGAGAGAGAGAATGTGAGAGAGAGAGAGATGTGAGAGAGAGAATGTGTGAGAGAGAATGTGAGAGAGAGAATGTGAGAGAGAGAGAGATGTGTGAGAGAGAATGTGTGAGAGAGAATGTGTGAGAGAGAGAATGTGTGAGAGAGAGTGAGAGAGAGAATGTGAGAGAGAGAGAATGTGTGAGAGAGAGAATGTGAGAGAGAGAGAGAATGTGTGAGAGAGAGAATGTGAGAGAGAGAATGTGAGAGAGAGAGAATGTGTGAGAGAGAGAATGTGAGAGAGAGAATGTGAGAGAGAGAATGTGTGAGAGAGAGAATGTGAGAGAGAGAATGTGAGAGAGAGAATGTGTGAGAGAGAGAGAGAATGTGTGAGAGAGAGAATGAGAGAGAGAATGTGTGAGAGAGAGTGGAGAGAGATGTGTGAGAGAGAGAATGTGAGAGAGAGAGAAAGAGAGAGAGAGAATGTGTGAGAGAGAGAATGTGAGAGAGAGAGATGTGTGAGAGAGAGAGAGAGAGAATGTGTGAGAGAGAGAGAGAGAAGAATGTGAGAGAGAGAATGTGAGAGAGAGAGAATGTGAGAGAGAATGAGAGAGAGAATGTGAGAGAGAGAGAATGTGAGAGAGAGAATGTGAGAGAGAGATGTGAGAGAGAGAATGTGTGAGAGAGAAGAGAGAATGTGAGAGAGAGAGAATGTGTGAGAGAGAGATTGTGTGAGAGAGAGAGAATGTGTGAGAGAGAATGTGAGAGAGAGAATGTGAGAGAGAGAGAATGTGTGAGAGAGAATGTGAGAGAGAGAATGTGAGAATGTGTGTGAGAGAATGTGTGAGAGAGAGAGAATGTGTGAGAGAGAATGTGAGAGAGAGAGAATGTGTGAGAGAGAATGTGAGAGAGAGAATGTGTGAGAGAGAATGTGAGAGAGAGAAAGTGAGAGAGAATGTGTGAGAGAGAATGTGAGAGAGAATGTGTGAGAGAGAGAATGTGAGAGAGAGAATGTGAGAGAGAATGTGTGAGAGAGAGAATGTGTGAGAGAGAGAATGTGGAGAGAGAATGTGAGAGAGGAATGTGAGAGAGAGAGAGATGTGTGAGAGAGAATGTGAGAGAGAGAATGTGTGAGAGAGAGAATGTGTGAGAGAATGTGAGAGAGAGAATGTGTGAGAGAGAGAAGAATGTGAGAGAGAGAATGTGAGAGAGAGATGTGTGAGAGAGAGAGAGAATGTGTGAGAGAGAAGAATGTGAGAGAGAGAATGTGAGAGATGTGTGAGAGAGAGAATGTGAGAGAGAGAGATGTGTGAGAGAGAGAATGTTGGAGAGAGAATGTGAGAGAGAGAATGTGAGAGAGAGAATGTGAGAGAGAGAATGTGGAGAGAGAATGTGTGAGAGAGAGATGTGGAGAGAGAATGTGTGAGAGAGAATGTGTGAGAGAGAGAGAATGTGAGAGAGAGAGAATGTGTGAGAGAGAATGTGAGAGAGAGAGAATGTGAGAGAGAGAGAATGTGAGAGAGAGTGTGAAGAGAATGTGTGAGAGAGAATGTGTGAGAGAGAGAGAATGTGAGAGAGAGAGAGAGAATGTGTGAGAGAGAGAATGTGAGAGAGAGAATGTGAGAGAGAGATGTGGAGAGAGAGAATGTGAGAGAGAATGTGGAGAGAGAGTGTGAGAGAGAGAATGTGTGAGAGAGAATGTGTGAGAGAGAGAGAGAATGTGTGAGAGAGAGAATGTGAGAGAGAGAGAATGTGAGAGAGAGAATGTGTGAGAGAGAGAATGTGTGAGAGAGAGAGAATGTGTGAGAGAGAATGTGAGAGAGAGAGAATGTGAGAGAGAGAGAATGTGTGAGAGAGAATGTGAGAGAGAGAATGTGAGAGAGAGAATGTGTGAGAGAGAGAATGTGAGAGAGAGAATGTGAGAGAGAGATGTGTGAGAGAGAGAGAATGTGAGAGAGAATGTGAGAGAGAGAATGTGAGAGAGAGAGAGAGAATGTGTGAGAGAGAGAATGTGAGAGAGAGAATGTGAGAGAGAGAATGTGTGAGAGAGAGAATGTGAGAGAGAGAATGTGTGAGAGAGAATGTGAGAGAGAGAGAGAGAATGTGTGAGAGAGAATGTGTGAGAGAGAATGTGAGAGAGAATGTGAGAGAGAGAGATGTGTGAGAGAGAGAGAATGTGTGAGAGAGAATGTGTGAGAGAGAGAATGTGTGAGAGAGAGAGAATGTGTGAGAGAGAGAATGTGTGAGAGAGAGAAAATGTGTGAGAGAGAGAGAATGTGAGAGAGAATGTGTGAGAGAGAATGTGAGAGAGAGAATGTGTGAGAGAGAGAATGTGAGAGAGAGAGAATGTGAGAGAGAGAGAATGTGAGAGAGAGAGAATGTGAGAGAGAGAGAATGTGAGAGAGAGAATGTGTGAGAGAGAGAATGTGAGAGATGTGTGTGAGAGAGAGAATGTGAGAGAGAGAATGTGAGAGAGAGAATGTGAGAGAGAGAGAGAATGTGTGAGAGAGAATGTGAGAGAGAATGTGTGAGAGACTGAGAGAGAGAGAATGTGTGAGAGAGAATGTGTGAGAGAGAGAATGTGAGAGAGAGAGAATGTGTGAGAGAGAATGTGTGAGAGAGAGAGAATGTGTGAGAGAGAATGTGAGAGAGAGAATGTGAGAGAGAGAATGTGTGAGAGAGAGAGAATGTGTGAGAGAGAATGTGTGAGAGAATGTGTGAGAGAGAGAATGTGTGAGAGAGAGAATGTGTGTGAGAGAGAGAATGTGTGAGAGAGAGAATGCGTGAGAGAGAGAATGCGTGAGAGAGAGAATGTGTGAGAGAGAGAATGTGACAGAGAGAATGTGAGAGAGAGAATGTGAGAGAGAGAATGTGTGAGAGAGAGAATGTGAGAGAGAGAATGTGAGAAGAGAGAATGTGTGAGAGAGAGATGTGGAGAGAGAGAGAATGTGAGAGAGAATGTGAGAAGAGAGAATGTGAGAGAGAGAATGTGAGAGAGAAGTGTGGAGAGAGAATGTGGAGAGAGAATGTGTGAGAGAGAATGTGAGAGAGAGAATGTGAGAGAGAGAGAGATGTGGAGAGAGAGAATGTGTGAGAGAGAATGTGAGAGAAGAGAATGTGAGAGAGAGAGAATGTGTGAGAGAGAGAATGTGAGAGAGAGAGAGAATGTGTGAGAGAGAGAATATGAGAGAGAGAATGTGAGAGAGAGAGAATGTGTGAGAGAGAGAATGTGAGAGAGAGATGTGTGAGAGAGAGAATGTGAGAGAGAGAATGTGTGAGAGAGAATGTGAGAGAGAGAATGTGAGAGAGAGAATGTGAGAGAATGTGGAGATGTGTGAGAGAGAGAGAATGTGAGAGAGAGAGAAGTGTGAGAGAGAATGTGAGAGAGAGAATGTGTGAGAGAGAGAATGTGGAGAGAGAGAGAATGTGAGAGAGAGAGAATGTGTGAGAGAGAGAATGTGAGAGAGAGAGAGAATGTGTGAGAGAGAGAATGTGAGAGAGAGAGAATGTGTGAGAGAGAGAATGTGAGAGAGAGAATGTGAGAGAGAATGTGAGAGAGAGAGGGAATGTGAGAGAGAGAATGTGTGAGAGAGAATGTGTGTGAGAGAATGTGAGAGAGAGAGAGAATGTGTGAGAGAGAATGTGAGAGAGAGAGAATGTGTGAGAGAGAGAGAATGTGTGAGAGAGAGAGAGAGAGAATGTGTGAGAGAGAGAATGTGAGAGAGAGAGAGAATGTGTGAGAGAGAGAATGTGTGAGAGAGAGAGAGAGAATGTGTGAGAGAGAGAATGTGAGAGAGAGAATGTGAGAGAGAGAGAATGTGAGAGAGAGAATGTGAGAGAGAGAATGGGAGAGAGAATGTGAGAGAGAGAGAATGTGTGAGAGAATGTGAGAGAGAGAGTTTGTGTGAGAGAGAATGTGAGAGAGAATGTGAGAGAGAGAGAATGTGAGAGAGAGAGATGTGAGAGAGAGAATGTGTGAGAGAGAGAGAATGTGAGAGAGAGAATGTGAGAGAGAGAATGTGAGAGAGAGAGAATGTGTGAGAGAGAGAGAATGTGTGAGAGAGAATGTGTGAGAGAGAGAGAATGTGTGAGAGAGAGAATGTGAGAGAGAGAGACTGTGAGAGAGAGACTGTGTGAGAGAGAGAGAATGTGTGAGAGAGAGAATGTGAGAGAGAGAGAATGTGTGAGAGAGAGATTGTGTGAGAGAGAATGTGTGAGAGAGAATGTGTGTGAGAGAGAGAATGTGTGAGAGAGAATGTGAGAGAGAGAATGTGAGAGAGAGAATGTGTGAGAGAGAGTGGAGAGAGAATGTGTGAGAGAGAGAATGTGTGAGAGAGAATGTGTGAGAGAGAGAATGTGTGTGAGAGAGAGAGAGAATGTGGAGAGAGAGAATGTGAGAGAGAATGTGAGAGAGAGTGGAGAGAGAATGTGTGAGAGAGAGAGAGAATGTGTGAGAGAGAGAATGTGAGAGACAGAATGTGTGAGAGAATGTGTGAGAGAGAGAATGTGAGAGAGAATGTGAGAGAGAAGAGAGAATGTGTGAGAGAGAATGTGAGAAGAGAGAATGTGGAGAGAGAGAGAGAGAGAGAGAATGTGGAGAGAGAATGTGAGAGAGAGAGAGAGAATGTGTGAGAGAGAGAGAATGTGGAGAGAAGAATGTGTGAGAGAGAGAATGTGAGAGAGAGAATGTGAGAGAGAGAGAAATGTGTGAGAGAGATGTGAGAGAGAGAAGAATGTGTGAGAGAGAGAATGTGTGAGAGAGAGAATGTGTGAGAGAGAGAGAGAATGTGTGAGAGAGAGAGAATGTGTGAGAGAGAGAATGTGAGAGAGAGAATGTGTGAGAGAGAGAGAGACTGAGAGAGAGAGAGAATGTGTGAGAGAGAGAATATGAGAGAGAGAATGTGAGAGAGAGAATGTGTGAGAGAGAGAATGTGAGAGAGAGAATGTGTGAGAGAGAATGTGAGAGAGAGAGAATGTGAGAGAGAGAGAGAATGTGTGAGAGAGAGAATGTGAGAGAGAGAATGTGAGAGAGAGAGAGAATGTGTGAGAGAGAATGTGAGAGAGAGAATGTGTG
>NW_026948170.1:258518-261018 GCF_963921235.1 Mobula hypostoma
AATGTGTGAGAGAGAGAATGTGTGAGAGAGAGAGAGATGTGTGAGAGAGAGAGAATGTGTGAGAGAGAGAATGTGAGAGAGAGAATGTGTGAGAGAGAGTGAGAGAGAGAGATGTGAGAGAGAGAGAGAATGTGAGAGAGAGAATGTGAGAGAGAGAGAGAATGTGTGAGAGAGAGAATGTGAGAGAGAGAGAATAATGAGAGAGAGAGAATGTGTGAGAGAGAGAATGTGAGAGAGAGAGAAATGTGAGAGAGAGAATGTGTGAGAGAGAGAGATGTGTGAGAGAGAGAGAATGTGAGAGAGAGAATGTGAGAGAGAGAGAATATGAGAGAGAGAATGTGAGAGAGAGAGAATGTGTGAGAGAGAATGTGAGAGAGAGAATGTGTGAGAGAGAATGTGTGAGAGAGAGAATGTGTGAGAGAGAATGTGTGAGAGAGAGAATGTGAGAGAGAGAGAGAATGTGTGAGAGAGAGAATGTGTGAGAGAGAGAGAATGTGTGAGAGAGAGAATGTGTGAGAGAGAGAATGTGAGAGAGAGAATGTGAGAGAGAGAGAGAATGTGTGAGAGAGAGAATGTGAGAGAGAGAATGTGTGAGAGAGAATGTGTGAGAGAGAGAATGTGAGAGAGAGAATGTGTGAGAGAGAATGTGTGAGAGAGAGAATGTGAGAGAGAATGTGTGAGAGAGAGAATGTGAGAGAGAGAAAGTGAGAGAGAGAGAGAATGTGAGAGAGAGAATGTGTGAGAACTGAGAGAGAGAATGTGTGAGAGAGAGAGAATGTGAGAGAGAGAGAGAATGTGTGAGAGAGAGAATGTGTGAGAGAGAATGTGAGAGAGAGAATGTGAGAGAGAGAGAGAATGTGTGAGAGAGAATGTGAGAGAGAGAATGTGAGAGAGAGAGAATGTGAGAGAGAGAATGTGTGAGAGAGAATGTGAGAGAGAGAGAATGTGAGAGAGAGAGAATGTGTGAGAGAGAATGTGTGAGAGAGAATGTGAGAGAGAGAGAATGTGTGAGAGAGAGAGAATGTGAGAGAGAGAGAGAGAATGTGTGAGAGAGAGAATGTGAGAGAGAGAGAGAATGTGTGAGAGAGAGAATGTGTGAGAGAGAGAATGTGAGAGAGAGAATGTGAGAGAGAGAGAATGTGAGAGAGAGAGATTGTGAGAGAGAGAATGTGAGAGAGAGAGAATGTGAGAGAGAGAGAGAATGTGTGAGAGAGAATGTGAGAGAGAGAATGTGTGAGAGAGAGAATGTGTGAGAGAGAGAGAGAATGTGTGAGAGAGAGAGAATGTGTGAGAGAGAATGTGTGAGAGAGAGAGAATGTGAGAGAGAGAGAATGTGTGTGAGAGAGAATGTGAGAGAGAGAGAATGTGTGAGAGAGAATGTGAGAGAGAGAATGTGAGAGAGAGAACGTGTGAGAGAGAGAGAATGTGAGAGAGAGAGAATGTGAGAGAGAGAGAGAATGTGAGAGAGAGAATGTGTGAGAGAGAGAATGTGTGAGAGAGAATGTGAGAGAGAGAGTGAGAGAGAGAATGTGTGAGAGAGAATGTGAGAGAGAGAGAGAGAGAAGAGAGAGAGAATGTGAGAGAGAGAATATGAGAGAGAGAATGTGAGAGAGAGAGAGAATGTGTGAGAGAGAGAGAATGTGAGAGAGAGAGAATGTGAGAGAGAGAATGTGAGAGAGAGAGAATGTGTGAGAGAGAGAGAATGTGAGAGAGAGAGAGAATGTGTGAGAGAGAGAATGTGAGAGAGAGAGAATGTGTGAGAGAGAGAATGTGAGAGAGAGAATGTGTGAGAGAGAATGTGTGAGAGAGAGAATGTGTGAGAGAGAATGTGAGAGAGAGAATGTGTGAGAGAGAGAATGTGTGAGAGAGAATGTGTGAGAGAGAGAGAGAGAGAGAATGTGTGAGAGAGAGAGAATGTGAGGGAGAGAGAGAGAATGTGTGAGAGAGAGAATGTGAGAGAGAGAGAGAATGTGTGAGAGAGAGAATGTGTGAGAGAGAGAATGTGTGAGAGAGAGAGAATGTGAGAGAGAGAATGTGAGAGAGAGAGAATGTGAGAGAGAGAGAGAATGTGTGAGAGAGAGAATGTGAGAGAGAGAATGTGTGAGAGAGAATGTGAGAGAGAGAATGTTTGAGAGACTGAGAGAGAATGTGTGAGAGAGAGAATGTGTGAGAGAGAGAGAATGTGAGAGAGAGAGAATGTGTGAGAGAGAGAATGTGAGAGAGAGAGAGAATGTGTGAGAGAGAGAATGTGAGAGAGAGAGAATGTGAGAGAGAGAGAATGTGAGAGAGAGAGGGAATGTGAGAGAGAGAATGTGTGAAAGAGAGAATGTGTGTGAGAGAATGTGAGAGAGAGAGAGAATGTGTGAGAGAGAATGTGAGAGAGAGAGAATGTGTGAGAGAGAGAAATGTGAGAGAGAATGTGTGAGAGAGAGAATGTGAGAGAGAGCAAGTGAGAGAGAATGTGTGAGAGAGAGAGAATGTGAGAGAGAGAGAATGTGAC
>NW_026948170.1:263518-306018 GCF_963921235.1 Mobula hypostoma
TGTCAAAGTCACGGGGAAAATGGGGCTGAGAGGGAGTGAATCAGCCTTGATGGAATGGTGGAGCAGACTCGATGGGCCGAATGGCCTGATTCTGTTCCCATGTCTCATGGTCTTATGGTGCTTTGGGTTGGGACTGAGAGAGAGAGAGAGAGAGAAGGAGGCCAGGGGAGTGGGGAGAGGTGCTACAGGGGCCTGTGGGGAATTAGCGTAAACTAATCCCTCATATCACAAGAAATGAAGGGTATTTGACGCCTGTTGTAAACTAATAAAGTTCAAACACACCAGTATATACGATTAGGGTCCGCCCAACAAATCCTCGCTGAAGAACAATGTTCATTGGGAAAATCCCGTCATCGCCGGGGATGAATTTTCCTTCAGACTCACAGTTGGCAAATGGACAAGATCTGCTAATTCCTTTTTAATGAGGTTAGTCTCCAGCTAAGCATGGAGCACAGAAGTTTCTTTCTGAAACTTAGGAGGGAAAGAAAGTAAATGATTTTAATTGAAATTGAAGCCTGAAGCTAGTTGCTTGGAGCTCGGTCTCTGATCCCCCGCCCCCCGCTCACCGTGTGGGCAGCTCTTTAATAGACAATTCACCCAGCAACCAGAGACTGCTGAGCAAAGGCTGAAGGCTGCCTGGAGATTGATCGCTGGAATACAGATCCACAGCGCTTGGCTGACTTCGTGTGAAGATCGATCAAAGACCATTTGAGATTACGCTTTGACTGTCTGCCAAGACCCCGTGTTCACCACCAGATGAAGGTAAAAAGCCGGGGCCAATCTGAATCTCTTAAAGAGACTAATCATCCCTTTCTTGTGCAGAAATGGGCCTGAGTAAAGAGACTAAACATTCCTTACACAAAATGCTCTGCAGACGCTGGGGTCAAAGCAAAACTCACAACACGCTGGAGGAACTCAGCGGGTCGGGCAGCAACCGCGGAAACGATGGGTCGACGTTTCGGGCTGGAACCCTTCGTCAGGACTGAAGAGGGAAGGGGGCAGAGGCCCTGTAAAGAAGGTGGGGGGAGGGTGGGAAGGAGAAGGCTGGTAGGTGCCAGGTGAAAAACCAGTAAGGGGAAAGATGAAGGGGTGAGGGAGGGGAAGCAGGGAGGTGATAGGCAGGAAAGGTGAAGAAGGAATAGGGGAAAACACAATGGGTAGTAGAGGGAGGCAGAACCATGAGGGAGGTGATAGGCAGCTGGGGGAGGGGGCAGAGTGAAATAGGGATAGGGGAAGGGAGGGGGAGGGAATTACCGGAAGTTGGAGAATTCACTGTTCATACCAAGAGGCTGGAGACTACCTAGACGGTATATGAGGTGTTGCTTCTCCTTCAAAACATCCCTTTCTTGTAGAGAAATGGCTGTGGGTAAATCTGAGGCTACGTCCACACTAGACCGGACAATCTTGAAAACGCCGGTTTTGCATAAAAGCGACAGGCGTCCACACTAGGCGTTTTTAAAAGTACCTCTGTCCACGTTAGAACGGGTATTTGGGCGAATCTCCTCCTACTGGACATGTGCAGGACACATCTACAGAAAACAAGCGAAGAGGAAACGGTATACTTGGTGTGCGTTTCTCCAGTTACAGACTAGAAAAACTTAAAAGGAAATTGCCAAACGAAAGACTTGGTGTGCGTTTGTCCAGAAACATTTCCTGCAGCCATAGTCTCTTCACCGATGAAAGGGACGACAGCTACAATTAATTGCAATAAGGCTTGTTACTGGGCAAAAATGAAATTTGCTGTTACCTCAAGCAACACACAGACACAGGCCTGCTGCGTTCACCAGCAACTTTGATGTGTGTTGCTTGAATTTCCAGCATCTGCTGAATTCCTGTTGTTTGCTGTTAGCTCATTTGTTTGCCTTTACTTTTGCCATGTTTTTGTGTATTATTTTGCTGTATTTAACATGTGCAATAAAATGAGTTACTGGGCATGAGTGACAATTTCATCTATTGAATGTTTGCACAAGCAATAGATTAATAAAGCAACTTATTAAATGTATAAAACATGGCTGCATCAGTGTTATCTTGGACTTACATACAATGTTACATTAGGCTGTTACACATCTATTGTCAGATATTGTTGTGGTGTTGGAGGTTGCGTTCAAGAAAACAATGAAATGTCGCGCTGCTGTCACCATTTGTTCCGGCACGTCATGACAGCGGTTTTAAAAATAGCCAGTTACCCCGTACACACTACGCCGGATATTAGGCGTTTTTAGATTCATTCACTCTGGAGAGTGTTTCTGAAAATCTCCGTTGTCGGGGGAGAAAAACGCCATTTCAGTGTAGATGGAGGGTCAAAACGAAGAGAAAAAGCTTCGGTTACGGATTTATCCGGTCTAGTGTGGACGTAGCCTGAGTCTCTTAAAGAGACTAAACATCCCTTTCTTGTGGAGAAATGGCCCTGGGTAAATCTGAGTCTCTTAAAGAGACTGACCAGCCCTTTCTTGTGGAGAAATGGGCCTGCATTGTGAGTCCGAAGGCGAGATGGGGGCGATATATTACTTCTGGGGTTCCCAACCATTCTGTGCCCTTGACCCCTACTTCCCATTAAATGAGCTGTCCATGCAGCGCAGTTTAGGATCGGTCAGTGTGGTCCTCATGATCCCAGCAGGAATTTCTTTTGCCAGTAGGTGGTCTACCTGTGGAATCCATTGCCAGAGATGGCTGCGGACGACAAGCAGTGCTCATATGCACTACTGGCGGGAGGAGAAGATGGCGGCGTGCTGCGTGTGCGCAGCCCTCCGGTGAAAAATGATGTCGTACCTGTTAAATAGGGGCCGTGGACAATTCTGATTCGATGGAGAATGGACGTGAAAGCACAGAGGAACATCTGGAGAAATTTCTGAAACTCCTGTTCGCTGCTGTCGTTACTGCGTGGTCGTGAATTTTCGGAGGGTAGGCCTCAAAATCCCCGGCCTTGCCTGCTTTTAGCGACTGAGAAAGAGGTCGAATCACTTGGACAGAGATGGTGCTCAGTACTCGGTGTGATCAGAGCTCGAAGTTTTCGCACGACTCAGAGTCGGATTGTGGTCGGCATGGCCGGGAGAGTTTTTCTTCCTTCTCCCCGTCTGCGTGAGATGTGGGACATTTGAGAGACTTTGAACTTTACTGTGCTCACGGACTTCTTCGTCAAGTCATGGTATTGTTACACTGTTGTAACTATATGTTATAATTATGTAGTTTTGTCAGTTTTTTCAGTCTTGGTCTGTCCTGTGTTTTGTGATATCACACCAGAGGAAATAGTGTATCATTTCTTAATGCATGCATTACTAAATGACAATAAAAGAGGACTGCATGTCTTCATAATCATAATCACATATCCAAAGTGGAGGTTGATAGGTTCTTGATTAGTCAGAGCATCAAAGGTTAACGAGAGAAGGCAAGAGAATGGGGTTGAGAGGGGAGATAAATGAGCCACAAGGAAGCAGAATCGATGGCCCGAATGGCCTAGTTCCGAACCTGTGCCTAATGGCCGCATGGTGAGATGGAGGCGGCATTTTGCAAAACTTAGACTCTGGCTCGGCGCTCGAAGTTCAAAGTAATTTGATCCTGCAACTACACAAGCACCCTCCGAGAGGACCACGGCCTTGTCGTCGGGTCCGGCGGCCCGGAGGGCTGTTTTGTCCGGAGTCAGGGCCTTCTGCTTCGGCTCTCAGTGGGGTCACCCATGGCAAACAGGTCAAAGGGTAGAGGGCAGACTCAGCCCTCCCGGTTCGGGGGTATCAGCTCAGGGCTAACAGCCCTGAATGGTCAAACAAAATCGTTACGGAAGCAGCAATAGAGAATCCTTCTGCATCTGCATGTTCAGTAAGCCCAGAATACGGCCAGAGATGGGGAACCCCATCTCAAATCAAAACTCAGAAGTACATCCAGCGAGCGGTAGTTCTGCGGGTGAAAATGACTTGTTAATGAGAGAGGTCAGAGGGAACGGCCCAGACTGACAGGAAGGCGACAGAAACTCAGATAACCACTCGTTACAACAGTGGTGCGCAGAAGGGCAACTCTGAGAGCACAACACGTCGAACCTTGAGGTGGCAAACAACAGGAATTCTGCAGTTGCTGGAAATTCAAGCAACACACATCAAAGTTGCTGGTGAACGCAGCAGGCCAGGCAGCATCTCTAGGAAGAGGTACAGTCGACGTTTCAGGCCGAGACCCTTCGTCAGGCCTTGAGGTGGACGGGCTACAGCAGCGGAAGACCACGAGCAGCCATCCTCTGGCCACTTTATTCGGTACCGGAGCTCCACAATAAAGTAGCCACTGAAACATCCAGTGAAACACGTCGTTTTGCATCGACGACCTGATATTTAGCAATTCCTTGAAATATGAACAGTTATCTTATCGCAGCAGAACTTAAGCCGGTAATTCCCCTCTATCAGATCACACCTGCAAACTTCGATAACTTCCAGAGAAACTTTTTAGTTTAAGTATAATTCCAAGGTATCTTTCTCCCCATGACAGTGTGCAGTGAAGGTGAACATTGCAGATGATATCGGAGCAAATATATGCTGTGAAATGGATACATTTCCACTGACAACAGCTCCTTTATCTCTGGTAATGGCAATCATATCAGAGAGAAATGCAGCTTTAAAATTGCTCAAGTGCTCTTAAAGAGTTATTAAATAAAGGACATAACTCACTGTTGGAAGGAAATATTTCACCCGTTCATATTTTAGGCTTTGAAAGATGGGCAATCTCGGAAAGGTGTCAGAATCCAACTGCAGTTTAACCCAGAGAGCATTGGTGCTGGGACGTGTTTGACCAACAACCCACCAGGTTGTGGGGCAAGGGAGGAAGGACGTCCTTTCAAAGCAGCTCACAGGCATTTGATTAAAGTTCAGGACGTGGACATCGAGGACCAAGGCTCAGCTCCATTCACTGCGTACGTTTCCAAATATCAGGAATTTGCTGCAGTGTCATCTCAGACAGAGAGCACGACATACAACAAAAAACCACACTCAACAATTATAAAGAATAAAGTTGGAGGTTAAAGTAAGAATTTTGAATAAAATGTGCATAAGTACATAAAAACCAGCAAGTATTTACAACGTAAACAACATTATAAAACAGGTTTTAAAGTATTTGCAGTGCAGTCACAGGGGGTCATAGATAGAGGGCTAACTAGAGCGGTTGATCAGATTAACTGTCTGGGTTTAAGATTGTGTGAAGTTTTTGTTTGTTTTAATGGCCCGAGGGAGCTGGGAGAAGGGAGCTTCTGGGAAAGGAGTTACACTGGGTGGTTAGTGACCGCAGTGACCTGTCCTGCCCACTTCTTTGTCCGGGACGCATACAGGTGCTGCAGCCAATGACTTTTTCTGCTGACCAGACAGCTTGCTGCGGTTTTCGTCTATTGTGAGAAGATGCCGCGGCAAACCAGACAATAACGGCTGATGTAAGGACGCTCTCCCTTCCCAACAATGACCACACTTCCAATATTCCCTCATTGAACATTAAAAAAACTTCTCGAAGCTCAAAAGTAGCTTTATGATCGAAGTACGAACGTGTCAATATGTACGGTCCTGAGATTCTGTTTCTTGTGGGCATTCACAATAGAATCAGTGAAAAACTGCAAGGGCAAATGACCAGTGTGTAAAATAAAACAATTAACTGTGCAAATACAAAACAGAAAGAACAATGTAACAATGGTAATAAATATGTAAGAAATACGGTAAATACCGGGAGCGAGTTGTGGAATCCTCAAGCGTGAGTCCAGAGGTTCTGGAATCAGTGCAGTGTCCCTGAACCTGGTGGTGTGGGACCTGAGGCTCCTGTACCTCCTTCCTGATGTTTGTTGGGTAATAACTGTTCCTGAACCTGGTGGTGTGGGACCTGAGGGTCCTGTACCTCCTTCCTGATGTTTGTGGGGTAATAACTGTTCCTGAATCTGGTGGTGTGGGTCCTGAGACTCCTGTACCTCCTTCCTGATGTTTGTGGGGTAATGACTGTTCCTGAACCTGGTGGTGTGGGACCTGAGGGTCCTGTACCTCCTTCCTGATGTTTGTGGGGTAATAACTGTTCCTGAACCTGGTGGTGTGGGTCCTGAGGGTCCTGTACCTCCTTCCTGATGTTTGTGGGGTAATAACTGTTCCTGAATCTGGTGGTGTGGGTCCTGAGACTCCTGTACCTCCTTCCTGATGTTTGTGGGGTAATGACTGTTCCTGAACCTGGTGGTGTGGGACCTGAGGGTCCTGTACCTCCTTCCTGATGTTTGTGGGGTAATAACTGTTCCTGAACCTGGTGGTGTGGGTCCTGAGGGTCCTGTACCTCCTTCCTGATGTTTGTGGGGTAATAACTGTTCCTGAACCTGGTGGTGTGGGTCCTGAGGGTCCTGTACCTCCTTCCTGATGTTTGTGGGGTAATAACTGTTCCTGAACCTGGTGGTGTGGGTCCTGAGGGTCCTGTACCTCCTTCCTGATGATGAGGGGTAATAACTGTTCCTGAACCTGGTGGTGTGGGACCTGAGGCTCCTGTACCTCCTTCCTGATGGTTGAGGGGTAATAACTGTTCCTGAACCTGGTGGTGTGGGTCCTGAGGCTCCTGTACTTCCTTCCTGATGGTTGTGGGGTAATAACTGTTCCTGATCCTGGTGGTGTGGATCCTGAGGCTCCTGTACTTCCTTCCCGATGGCTGAGGGGTAATAACTGTTCCTGAACCTGGTGGTGTGGGACCTGAGGCTCCTGTACCTCCTTCCTGATGTTTGTGGGGTAATAACTGTTCCTGAACCTGGTGGTGTGGGACCTGAGGGTCCTGTACCTCCTTCCTGATGGTTGTGGGGTAATAACTGTTCCTGAACCTGGTGGTGTGGGTCCTGAGGGTCCTGTACCTCCTTCCTGATGTTTGTGGGGTAATAACTGTTCCTGAACCTGGTGGTGTGGGTCCTGAGGGTCCTGTACCTCCTTCCTGATGTTTGTGGGGTAATAACTGTTCCTGAACCTGGTGGTGTGGGTCCTGAGGGTCCTGTACCTCCTTCCTGATGTTTGTGGGGTAATAACTGTTCCTGAACCTGGTGGTGTGGGTCCTGAGGCTCCTGTACCTCCTCCCTGATGGTTGAGGGGTGATAACTGTTCCTGAACCTGGTGGTGTGGGACCTGAGGCTCCTGTACCTCCTTCCTGATGGTTGAGGGGTGATAACTGTTCCTGAACCTGGTGGTGTGGGACCTGAGGCTCCTGTACCTCCTTCCTGATAGTTGTGGGGTAATAACTGTTCCTGAACCTGGTGGTGTGGGTCCTGAGGCTCCTGTACCTCTTTCCTGGTGGTTGAGGGGTAATAACTGTTCCTGAACTTATTGGTGTGGGTCCTGAGGCTCCTGTACCTCCTTCCTGATGGCAGCAGTGAGCATCTGGTTGGATAAAGGGCTACAAACCACTGACCCCAATGGTTCCTGTACCACCTCAGCCATTAAGGCACATGGACAACGCTGGAGTAATTCCCTGGCATGAATAACCAGCTTTAGGGAAAGGGTAAAATTGCACCACCATTATTGGAACCAACCGCATAAGATAGTTTAGTCACAAGTCAAGTCAAAGATTTTTCTGTAAGTTATGAAACAATGACTTCAGAAGGGAAACTTGCCTTTCATGTTTGAGGGAACTAATCAGTTTTGTCTCGGTGTGTGAGCCTCCAGAGAGCATTCATTGAACTAAATCACGACGACTTATAAAACAAAGCAAAGGAGACAGGAAACACACTCTGTATATTCACAAAGACCCAGAGATGTTATTAATGTGTGGAGTACTGAGTTCTAGAAACATAGAAAACTTACAGGCCATTCGGCCCACAATGCAGTGCTGAACATTACCTCAGAAATTACCTAGGATTACCCATAGCCCTCTATTTTTCTGAGCTCCACGTACCTATCCAGGAGTCTCTTAAAAGACCCTATCGTATCCACCTCCACCACTGCCGCCAGCAGCCCATTCCATGCACTCACCACTCTCTGCGTAAAAATCTTACCCCTAACATCTCCTCTGTACCTACTCCCCAGCACCTTAAAACAGTGCCCTCTTGGTATCTCAAGTTCTGTCCGCTAAATAGTCAGCTGAGTCTCTTTATCCTTGCAAGAAGACCAATACACGTCACACAACATCTGTGTTTTGTTTTTGTTACCCACCACAGGAAGTTCTGTCCTAGTCAGAAATGGCAAAGTGGATCAACAGTTGGACTGGGATTACTTGAGATTCGAATAACATCTGATCAGATGTCACAGGACTGGACAAGATCCCAGCAGCAGGAATAACATACCACCGGATATGGCAGGGTTGGACAAAATCCCAGCAGAAGGAATAGCACACCACCAGAAACATCAGGACTGGACAAAATCCCAGCAGAATGAGACAGACACCAAGATGGCGATCACCGTTACTCACTGGTGGTAGGCATAGGAACAGAATTGGATGATTTGGTTCATCAAATTGTCTTGCAAATTGTAATCAGCAATGCAAGCATTTATTTCCCATCCCTAGATCCACCTCCCACGCTGACAAAGTAGCTAAAGTTCAACAGCCCTCGTTGCCCTGGTGGGATGTTCAGGGAAACATGTCAACTTGGTGAACTCATTGAGTAGTTATGACAAACCAGTACCTTCACACCCACCAGTGGAGATCACCTTGGAATTTGCATTTATTTAATCAGTTAAATGTTAATTAATTGGTGACATTGAACCTGTATCTCTGGACCAATGCTGAGCATGTCCAGGAACAGCCATTATGTCACCATAGTCATGATCAGTTGTCTGAAGGTTATTGGTCTGACAAGGAGTCTCCCTCTCACAGTCAGCCCTGACTCCAGCTGACCAGTAACCTGACATCAGTTTCAGAGTGCTTACAACGCCCAGGCTTGCTCTGGCAGTCAGGACTGTTTCAGCAAGCAACGCTTAGCTGTGTGGGATGTGTACATGAACCCAAATATTGTGTGTGTGTGTGTGTGTGTGTGTGTGTGTGTGTGTGTGTGTGTGAGTGTGTGTGTGTGTGTGTGTGTGTGTGTCAGTATGTGTGTGAGTGAGTGTGCATGTGTTTTTATGTATGTGTGTGTGTCAGTATGTATGTGAGTGTGTGTGTATGTGTATGTGTGTGCGTGTATGTGTGTGAGTGTGTGTGTGTGTGAGAGTGTGTGAGTGAGTGTGTGTGTGTGTGTGTATGTGTATGAGTGAGTGTGCGTGTGTTTTTATGTATGTGTGTGTGTCAGTATGTATGTGAGTGTGTGTGTGTGAGTGTGTGTGTCAGTATGTGTGTGAGTGAGTGTGTGTGAGTGTGTGTGTGTGTGTGAGTGAGTGTGCGTGTGTTTTTATGTATGTGTGTGTGTCAGTATGTATGTGAGTGTGTGCGTGTATGTGTGTGAGTATGTATGCCAGTGTGTGTGTGTGTGTGTCTGTGCGCGTGTGTGTTCATGTGTGTGTGTGTGTTTATGTATGTGAGTATGTGTGTGTGTGTGTGTGTGTGTGTGTGTGAGTGTGTGTGTGTGTGTGTTTATGTATGTGTGTGTGTCTGTATGTGTGTGTGTGTGTGTGTGTGTGTGTGTATGTATGTGAGTGTGTATGCATGTGTGTGTGAGTCTGACCCGGTGGTGCAGAAGGGTGGGACAGAGAAGAGGAGAGCTGTCGTCATTGGAGACTCTATAGTCAGGGAAGCAGAGAGGAGATTTTGTGGACGTGAGAAGGACACCCACATGGTTTGTTGCCTCCCGGGTGCCAGGGTCCGGGATGTCTCTGACTGGGTGCACGATATCCTGGTACGAGAGGGAAAGCAACCAGAAGTCGTGATACATGTTGGGACCAACAACATAGGCAGGAAGAGGGATGAGGTCCTGAAGTGTGAGTTTCGGGAACTAGGCAGAAGGCTGAAGAACAGGACCTCAAGGGTGGTGTTCTCAGGATTGCTGCCAGTGCTACGTGACAGAGATGGTAAGAATTGGAGGAGATGGCAGTTGAATGCGTGGCTGAGGAGTTGGTGCAGGGAGCAGGGTTTTAGATTTTTAGATCATTGGGATCTCTTCTGGGGAAGGTAGGACCTGTACAGATTGGATGGGTTGCATCTGAACTCGAGGGGGAGCAATATCCTTGCAGGTAGGTTTGCTAGCATGGTTCGGGAGGGTTTAAACTAATTTGTGAGGGGGATGGGACCCAGAGCGATAGAGCAGTGAAAGAAGTGCATGGAGTAAAGCCAGATCTAACATACAGAGAGGCTTTGAGGAAAGAGAAACAGAATAAACGGTGTAAAGACAGTAAGGTAGAAGGGCTGTGTGTACCTCAATGCAAGAAGCATCAGGAACAAAGGTGATGAACTGAGAGCTTGGATACATAACATGGAATTATGATGTAGTGGCCATTACAGAGACTTGGCTGGCACCAGGGCAGGAATACATTCTCAATATTCCTGGATTTCAGTGCTTTAAAAGGGATAGAGAGGGGGGGAGAGGGGAGGAGGGGTGGCATTACTGGTCAGGGATACTATTACAGCTACAGAAAGGGTGGGTAATGTAGCAGGATCCTCTTTTGAGTCAGTATGGGTGGAAGTCAGGAACAGGAAGGGAGCAGTTACTCTATTGGGGGTATTCTATAGGCCCCCTGGGTAGCAGCAGAGATACAGAGGAGCAGATTAGGAGGCAGATTTTGGAAAGGTGCAAAAATAACAGGGTTGTTATCATGGGTGACTTTAACTTCCCTAAAATTGATTGGCATCTGATTAGTTCCAAGAGTTTAGATGGGGCAGAGTTTGTTAAGTGTGTCCAGGATGGATTCCTGTCACAGTATGTGGACAGGCCGACCGGGGGAATGCCATACTAGATCTAGTACTAGGTAATGAACCAGGTCAGGTCACAGATCTCTCAGTGGGTGAGCATCTGGGGGACAGTGACCACCACTCCCTGGCCTTTATAATTATCATGGAAAAGGATAGAATCAAAGAGGACAGGAAAATTTTTAATTGGGGAAGGGCAAATTATGAGGCTGTAAGGCTAGAACTTGCGGGTGTGAATTGGGATGATGTTTTTGCAGGGAAATGTGCTATGGGTGTGTGGTCGATGTTTAGAGATCTCTTGCGGGATGTAAGGGATAAATTTGTCCCGGTGAGGAAGATAAAGAATGGTAGGGTGAAGGAACCATGGGTGACAATTGAGGTGGAAAATCTAGTCAGGTGGAAGAAGGCAGCATACATGAGGTTTAGGAAGCAAAGATCAGCTGGGTCTATTGAGGAATATAGGGATGCAAGAAAGGAGCTTAAGAAGGGGCTGAGAAGAGCAAGAAGGGGGCATGAGAAGGCCTTGGCGAGTAGGGTAAAGGAAAACCCCAAGGCATTCTTCAATTATGTGAAGAAAAAAAGGATGACAGGAGTGAAGGTAGGACTGATTAGAGATAATGGTAGGAAGATGTGCCTGGAGGTTGTGGAAGTGAGCGAGGTCCTCAATGAATACTTCTCTTCGGTATTCACCAATGAGTGGGAACTTGATGATGGTGAGGACAATATGAGTGAGGTTGATGTTCTGGAGCATGCTGATATTAAGGGAGAGGAGGTGTTGGAGTTGTTAAAATACATTAGGACGGATAAGTCCCCGGGGCCTGACGGAATATTCCCCAGGCTGTTCCATGAGGTGAGAGAAGAGATTGCTGAGCCTCTGGCTAGGATCTTTATGTCCTCGTTGTCCACTGGAATGGTACCGGAGGATTGGAGGGAGGTGAATGTTGTTCCTTTGTTCAAAAAAGGTAGTAGGGATAGTCCGGGTAATTATAGACCAGTGAGCCTTACGTCTGTGGTGGGAAAGCTGTTGGAAAAGATTCTTAGAGATAGGATCTATAGGCATTTAGAGAATCATGGTCTGATCAGGGACAGTCAGCATGGCTTTGTGAAGGGCAGATCGTGTCTAACAAGCCTGATAGAGTTCTTTGAGGAGGTGACCAGGCATATAGATGAGGGTAGTGCAGTGGATGTGATCTATATGGATTTTCGTAAGGCATTTGACAAGGTTCCACATGGTAGGCTTATTCAGGAAGTTAGAAGGCATGGGATCCAGGGAAGTTTGGCCAGGTGGATTCAGAATTGGCTTTCCTGCAGAAGGCAGAGGGTGGTGGTGGAGGGAGTATATTCAGATTGCAGGGTTGTGACTAGTGTCCCACAAGAATCTGTTCTGGGACCTCTACTTTTCGTGATTTTTATTAACGACCTGGATGTCGGGGTAGAAGGATGGGTTGGCAAGTTTGCAGACGACACAAAGGTTGGTGGTGTTGTAAGTAGTGTAGAGGATTGTCAAAGATTGCAGAGAGACATTGATAGGATGCAGAAGTGGGCTGAGAAGTGGCAGATGGAGTTCAACCCGGAGAAGTGTGAGATGGTACACTTTGGAAGGACAAACTCCAAGGCAGAGTACAAAGTAAATGGCAGGATACTTGGTAGTGTGGAGGAGCAGAGGGATCTCGGGGTACATGTCCACAGATCCCTGAAAGTTGCCTCACAGGTGGATAGGGTAGTTAAGAAAGCTTATGAGGTGTTAGCTTTCATAAGTCGAGGGATAGAGTTTAAGAGTCGCGATGTAATGATGCAGCTCTATAAAACTCTGGTTAGGCCACACTTGAAGTATTGTGTCCAGTTCTGGTCACCTCACTATAGGAAGGATGTGGAAGCATTGGAAAGGGTACAGAGGAGATTTACCAGGATGCTGCCTGGTTTAGAAAGTATGCATTATGATCAGAGATTAAGGGAGCTAGGGCTTTACTCTTTGGAGAGAAGGAGGATGAGAGGAGACATGATAGAGGTGTACAAGATATTAAGAGGAATAGATAGAGTGGATAGCCAGCGCCTCTTCCCCAGGGCACCACTGCTCAATACAAGAGGACATGGCTTTAAAGTAAGGGGTGGGAAGTTCAAGGTGGATATTAGAGGAAGGTTTTTTACTCAGAGAGTGGTTGGTGTGTGGAATGCACTGCCTGAGTCAGTGGTGGAGGCAGATACACTAGTGAAGTTTAAGAGACTACTAGACAGGTATATGGAGGAATCTAAGGTGGGGGCTTATATGGGAGGCAGCGTTTGAGGGTCGGCACAACATCGTGGGCCGAAGGGCCTGTACTGTGCTGTACTATTCTATGTTCTATGTTCTATGTATGTGTGTGAGTGTGTGTGTGTGTGTGTGTGTGTGTGTGTGTGTGTGTGTGTGTTTGTATATATGTGCATGTGTGTGAGTATGTATGTGAGTGTGTGTGTGAGTGTGAGTGTGCGTGAGTGTGTGTGTATGTGTGAGTATGTGGGTGAGTGTGTGCATGTGTACATGTGTGATGTGTGCATGTGTGTCAGTATGTATGTGAATCTGTGTGTGAGTGTGTAAGCATGTGTATATGTGTGTGAGTGTGTGTGTGTCTATGTGTGTGCATGTATGCATGCATGTGTGTGTATGCATGTGAGTGTGTGACTGTAGGTGTGGGTGTTTGTGTGTCAGTGTGTGTGCGAGTGTGTGTCAGTATGTATGTGAGTGTGTTTATGTGTGAGAGTGTGTGTGTGAATGTGAGTGTGTGTGTGTGTATGTGAGTATGTGTGTGTTTATGTGTGTGGGTGTATGTGTGTGGGTGTCTCTGAGTGTGTGTGGCTGTGTGAGTGTGCATGTGTGAGTGTGTGACTGTATCTGTGGGTGTTTGTGTGTGAGTCCGTATGTGTATGTGGGAGTGTGTGTGTGTGTGTGAGAGAGAGAGTGTGTGTGTACGTGTGTAAGTGTGCATGTGTATGTGCGTGTGTTTATGAGTGTGTGTGTGTGTTGTGTGTGTGCTTATGAGTGTGTGAGTGTGTGTGTGTTTCATCTGTGGAACAGTGTCGTAGAGGTTAACGTACTGCTTAACAGTGTTCAAATCGCTCTGCTCTCTGTACGAAGTTTGTAGGTTCGCCCTGACCGTGTGGGGTTCCTCGGGGTGCTCTGTTCAGGCTGAGCAAACGGTGGGTGCTGGGAGCATTCCCCTGCACAGCCTCGGGCTGTGATGCTCATTGACACAGGCAATGCATTTCACTGTCTGTTTCAATGGACAAGGGACAAATAAATCTAATCTTCATCTGACATAATCAATAAGCTGAAAGTGAAATGAATATCCCCAAACCCTTGTTCTTCACATTAGTCCAGTCATACGACACTCTCTGAACATTCGTATATTAGGAATTCAGAACATTGAAAGCACAGTGCAGGAACACAATGGTGTGTCAAAGTAATCATATGAGGAATTAAATGCCGAACTAATCTAATCGTCTTGCTTACACAATGTCAACATCTCTCCATTCCCGACAGATTCCGTGTCTGTATCCCCTCTGTCGACACAATGTCCATATCCCTCCATTCCCAACAGATTCCGTGTCTGTATCCCTCTGTCTACACAATGTCCATATCCCTCCATTCCCGACAGATTACGGTGTCTCTCTCCCTTCTGTCTCCTCAATGTCCGTATCCCTCCATTCCCTATAGATTCCTGTTCCATCACCACTCTGTCTACACAATGTCCATATCCCTCCATTCCCTACAGATTCCTGTTCCATCACCACTCTGTCTACACAATGTCCATATCCCTCCATTCCCTACAGATTCCTGTTCCATCACCACACTGTCTACACAATGTCCATATCCCTCCATTCCCTACAGAATCCTGTTCCATCCCCTCTGTCTACACAATGTCCATATCCCTCTATTCCCTACAGAATCCTGTTCTATCCCCTCTGTCTACACAATGTTCATATCCCTCCATTCCCTACAGAATCCTGTTCCATCCTCTCTGTCTACACAATGTTCATATCCCTCCATTCCCTACAGAATCCTGTTCCATCTCCTCTGTCTACACAATGTCCATATCCCTCCATTCCCTACAGAATCCTGTTCCATCACCACTCTGTCTACACAATGTCCATATCCCTCCATTCCTTATAGATTCCTATTCCATCCCCTCTGTCTACACAATGTCCATATCCCTCCATTCCCAACAGATTCCTGTTCCATCCCCTCTGTCTACACAATGTCCATATCCCTCCATTTCCTACAGATTCCTGTTCCATCAACACTCTGTCTACACAATGTCCATATCCCTCCATTCCCTACAGAATCCTGTTCTATCACCACTCTGTCTACACAATGTTCATATCCCTCCATTCCCTACAGATTCCTGTTCCATCACCACTCTGTCTACACAATGTCCACATCCCTCCATTCCCTACAGATTCCTGTTCTATCACCACTGTCTACACAATGTCCACATCCCTCTATTCCCTACAGAATCCTGTTCTATCACCACTGTCTACACAATGTCCACATCCCTCCATTCCCTACAGAATCCTGTTCCATCACCACTCTGTCTACACAATGTCCATATCCCTCCATTCCCTACAGATTCCTGTTCCATCCCCTCTGTCTACACAATGTCCATATCCCTCCATTCCCTATAGATTCCTATTCCATCCCCTCTGTCTACACAATGTCCATATCCCTCCATTCCCTACAGAATCCTGTTCCATCCCCTCTGTCTACACAATGTCCGTATCCCTCCATTCCCTACAGATTCCTGTTCCATCACCACTCTGTCTACACAATGTCCATATCCCTCCATTCCCTACAGATTCCTGTTCCATCCTCTCTGTCTACACAATGTCCATATCCCTCCATTCCCTACAGATTCCTGTTCCATCCGCTCTGTCTACACAATGTCCACATCACTCCATTCCCTACAGATTCCTGTTCCATCACCACTCTGTCTACACAATGTCCACATCCCTCCATTCCCTACAGATTCCTGTTCCATCCCCTCTGTCTACACAATGTCCATATCCCTCCATTCCCAACAGATTCCTGTTCCATCCTCTCTGTCTACACAATGTTCATATCCCTCCATTCCCTACAGAATCCTGTTCCATCCCCTCTGTCTACACAATGTCCATATTCCTCCATTCCCTACAGATTCCTGTTCCATCACCACTCTGTCTACACAATGTCCACATCCCTCCATTCCCTACAGATTCCTGTTCTATCACCACTGTCTACACAATGTTCACATCACTCCATTCCCTACAGAATCCTGTTCTATCACCACTCTGTCTACACAATGTTCATATCCCTCCATTCCCTACAGATTCCTGTTCCATCCCCTCTGTCTACACAATGTCCATATTCCTCCATTCCCTACAGATTCCTGTTCCATCACCACTCTGTCTACACAATGTCCACATCCCTCCATTCCCTACAGATTCCTGTTCTATCACCACTGTCTACACAATGTCCACATCCCTCCATTCCCTACAGAATCCTGTTCTATCACCACTGTTTACACAATGTCCACATCCCTCCATTCCCTACAGAATCCTGTTCCATCACCACTCTGTCTACACAATGTCCATATCCCTCCATTCCTTATAGATTCCTATTCCATCCGCTCTGTCTACACAATGTCCATATCCCTACAGATTCCTGTTCCATCACCACTCTGTCTACACAATGTCCATATCCCTCCATTCCCTACAGATTCCTGTTCCATCCTCTCTATCTACACAATGTCCATATCCCTCCATTCCCTACAGATTCCTGTTCCATCACCACTCTGTCTACACAATGTCCATATCCCTTCATTCCCTACAGATTCCTGTTCCATCCGCTCTGTCTACACAATGTCCACATCACTCCATTCCCTACAGATTCCTGTTCCATCACCACTCTGTCTACACAATGTCCACATCCCTCCATTCCCTACAGATTCCTGTTCCATCCCCTCTGTCTACACAATGTCCATATCCCTCCATTCCCTACAGATTCCTGTTCCATCCTCTCTGTCTACACAATGTCCATATCCCTCTATTTCCTACAGATTCCTGTTCCATCCACTCGGTCTACACAATGTCCACATCCCTCCATTCCCTACAGATTCCTGTTCCATCCCCTCTGTCTACACAATGTCCATATCCCTCCATTCCCAACAGATTCCTGTTCCATCCTCTCTGTCTACACAATGTTCATATCCCTCCATTCCCTACAGAATCCTGTTCCATCCCCTCTGTCTACACAATGTCCATATTCCTCCATTCCCTACAGATTCCTGTTCCATCACCACTCTGTCTACACAATGTCCACATCCCTCCATTCCCTACAGATTCCTGTTCTATCACCACTGTCTACACAATGTCCACATCACTCCATTCCCTACAGAATCCTGTTCTATCACCACTCTGTCTACACAATGTTCATATCCCTCCATTCCCTACAGATTCCTGTTCCATCCCCTCTGTCTACACAATGTCCATATTCCTCCATTCCCTACAGATTCCTGTTCCATCACCACTCTGTCTACACAATGTCCACATCCCTCCATTCCCTACAGATTCCTGTTCTATCGCCACTGTCTACACAATGTCCACATCCCTCCATTCCCTACAGAATCCTGTTCTATCACCACTGTCTACACAATGTCCACATCCCTCCATTCCCTACAGAATCCTGTTCCATCACCACTCTGTCTACACAATGTCCATATCCCTCCATTCCCTACAGATTCCTGTTCCATCCCCTCTGTCTACACAATGTGCATATCCCTACAGATTCCTGTTCCATCACCACTCTGTCTACACAATGTCCATATCCCTCCATTCCCTACAGATTCCTGTTCCATCCTCTCTGTCTACACAATGTCCATATCCCTCCATTCCCTACAGATTCCTGTTCCATCACCACTCTGTCTACACAATGTCCATATCCCTTCATTCCCTACAGATTCCTGTTCCATCCGCTCTGTCTACACAATGTCCACATCACTCCATTCCCTACAGATTCCTGTTCCATCACCACTCTGTCTACACAATGTCCACATCCCTCCATTCCCTACAGATTCCTGTTCCATCCCCTCTGTCTACACAATGTCCATATCCCTACAGATTCCTGTTCCATCACCACTCTGTCTACACAATGTCCATATCCCTCCATTCCCTACAGATTCCTGTTCCATCCGCTCTGTCTACACAATGTCCACATCACTCCATTCCCTACAGATTCCTGTTCCATCACCACTCTGTCTACACAATGTCCACATCCCTCCATTCCCTACAGATTCCTGTTCCATCCCCTCTGTCTACACAATGTCCATATCCCTCCATTCCCAACAGATTCCTGTTCCATCCTCTCTGTCTACACAATGTTCATATCCCTCCATTCCCTACAGAATCCTGTTCCATCCCCTCTGTCTACACAATGTCCATATTCCTCCATTCCCTACAGATTCCTGTTCCATCACCACTCTGTCTACACAATGTCCACATCCCTCCATTCCCTACAGATTCCTGTTCTATCACCACTGTCTACACAATGTTCACATCACTCCATTCCCTACAGAATCCTGTTCTATCACCACTCTGTCTACACAATGTTCATATCCCTCCATTCCCTACAGATTCCTGTTCCATCCCCTCTGTCTACACAATGTCCATATTCCTCCATTCCCTACAGATTCCTGTTCCATCACCACTCTGTCTACACAATGTCCACATCCCTCCATTCCCTACAGATTCCTGTTCTATCACCACTGTCTACACAATGTCCACATCCCTCCATTCCCTACAGAATCCTGTTCTATCACCACTGTCTACACAATGTCCACATCCCTCCATTCCCTACAGAATCCTGTTCCATCACCACTCTGTCTACACAATGTCCATATCCCTCCATTCCTTATAGATTCCTATTCCATCCGCTCTGTCTACACAATGTCCATATCCCTACAGATTCCTGTTCCATCACCACTCTGTCTACACAATGTCCATATCCCTCCATTCCCTACAGATTCCTGTTCCATCCTCTCTATCTACACAATGTCCATATCCCTCCATTCCCTACAGATTCCTGTTCCATCACCACTCTGTCTACACAATGTCCATATCCCTTCATTCCCTACAGATTCCTGTTCCATCCGCTCTGTCTACACAATGTCCACATCACTCCATTCCCTACAGATTCCTGTTCCATCACCACTCTGTCTACACAATGTCCACATCCCTCCATTCCCTACAGATTCCTGTTCCATCCCCTCTGTCTACACAATGTCCATATCCCTCCATTCCCTACAGATTCCTGTTCCATCCTCTCTGTCTACACAATGTCCATATCCCTCTATTTCCTACAGATTCCTGTTCCATCCACTCGGTCTACACAATGTCCACATCCCTCCATTCCCTACAGATTCCTGTTCCATCCCCTCTGTCTACACAATGTCCATATCCCTCCATTCCCAACAGATTCCTGTTCCATCCTCTCTGTCTACACAATGTTCATATCCCTCCATTCCCTACAGAATCCTGTTCCATCCCCTCTGTCTACACAATGTCCATATTCCTCCATTCCCTACAGATTCCTGTTCCATCACCACTCTGTCTACACAATGTCCACATCCCTCCATTCCCTACAGATTCCTGTTCTATCACCACTGTCTACACAATGTCCACATCACTCCATTCCCTACAGAATCCTGTTCTATCACCACTCTGTCTACACAATGTTCATATCCCTCCATTCCCTACAGATTCCTGTTCCATCCCCTCTGTCTACACAATGTCCATATTCCTCCATTCCCTACAGATTCCTGTTCCATCACCACTCTGTCTACACAATGTCCACATCCCTCCATTCCCTACAGATTCCTGTTCTATCACCACTGTCTAGACAATGTCCACATCCCTCCATTCCCTACAGAATCCTGTTCTATCACCACTGTCTACACAATGTCCACATCCCTCCATTCCCTACAGAATCCTGTTCCATCACCACTCTGTCTACACAATGTCCATATCCCTCCATTCCCTACAGATTCCTGTTCCATCCCCTCTGTCTACACAATGTCCATATCCCTACAGATTCCTGTTCCATCACCACTCTGTCTACACAATGTCCATATCCCTCCATTCCCTACAGATTCCTGTTCCATCCTCTCTGTCTACACATTGTCCATATCCCTCCATTCCCTACAGATTCCTGTTCCATCACCACTCTGTCTACACAATGTCCATATCCCTTCATTCCCTACAGATTCCTGTTCCATCCGCTCTGTCTACACAATGTCCACATCACTCCATTCCCTACAGATTCCTGTTCCATCACCACTCTGTCTACACAATGTCCACATCCCTCCATTCCCTACAGATTCCTGTTCCATCCCCTCTGTCTACACAATGTCCATATCCCTACAGATTCCTGTTCCATCACCACTCTGTCTACACAATGTCCACATCCCTCCATTCCCTACAGAATCCTGTTCTATCACCACTCTGTCTACACAATGTCCACATCCCTCCATTTTCCTGCAAAGTCCTTTACCAGTCTCCTCTGCTTCTATTGTAGTTGCCTCCACCATCCAGGACAGCTCATTCCAGGTACCATAAGACCATGAAGCAAAGGAGCAGAAGTCGACCATTTGGCCCATCGAGTCCGCTCCGCCGTTTTATCATGAGCTGATCCATTCTCCCATTTAGTCCCACTCCCCCGTTGATCCATATGAAGAATTTTTCCGGAATATCACCTATCTGGTGAAGGGTGAAAGCATTGGATTGACGTTTATTTGTTCCATTTCCACACCGAATTCCTGCTGTGTCATTCCCTCCCTTTGCCTCCTTCCTGTCAGCCAATCCATCCGTGACAATACCTTTCTTGTAATGCCACATCATCTTTTCTTGTTTAGCAGGCTCGTGTATATCTCCTTTTCAAAGGCCTTCTGAAAATCCACGTGAACTTCCAGCACCTCCCCTTTATCTGTCCTACCTGTTATTTCCTTCAAGAATTTCAACTGGTTTGTCAGGCATCATTTCTCCTCGAGGAACATGTACTCTCTTCAGCCTACTTTGCCACGTTCTTCCATGTACCCCGAAACCTCACTCTTAGTACTGGGCAAGCATCTTGCCGACCACAGTAATCAGGCTAACCAGCCTAGAATATTCTGCTTTCCTTGAGGGGTCGAATGACATTTGCAAAATTCCCATCCCCTGAAAACATGCCAGAATGAAATCATACCAGGATGGCAGGCAATTATAGGCTAGTTAGCCTGAAAGATCTTTACTACTGCCTCCACAGTTTTTCATTACCTCTTTCAGAGTGTTGTCCATCTGCTCCCCTGACTTAGCTACAGTATCTTCAGAACTTTCGGCTTCCCAACCGCCTTCTCCTTTGTGATCGTGGCGACACTCTCTTCTGCCGCCTGACACTCTTGAATTACTGGCACATGGCTGGTGTCTTCCACAGTGAAGACTGGCACAAGATGCTTCTCATTTGTCTGCTATTTCTATATCCCCCATTACTACCTCTCCGGCACCATTTCCCAGAGTCTCCAATGTCCACTCTTTCCTTTCTTTTGTTCTTGATATATCTGAAAAACATCCTCATTTATATTATTGGCCACCTTACCTTCAAATTTCTCTGTCTTCTCTCATTGCTTTTTAGTTGTCTTCAGATGGCTTTTAAAGAGTTTTCTGATCCCTGAGCTTCCTACTAATTTTTGTTCAATTATGTCCCTCAGTTTTGCTTTTACACTGTTACTGACTTCCTGTGTAGAGCCACAATTGCCTCATCCTCCCTTTAGAATGCTCCTTCTTCTTTGGGATGAACCAATTCTGCGCCTTCCAATTCCTCCCAGAAGCTCCACCCATTAATGTTCTGCCATCGTCTTTGCTAGTGTCCCCTTCCAATCAACTTTGGCCAGCTCCTGTCTCATGCCTCTGTAATTCCCTTTACTCCATTGTAACACTGGTGCAACCGATGTTATCTTCTCCCTCTCAAACTGCAGGGAGAGGTCTATGATCACTGTACCCTAAAGGTTCCTTTACTCTAAGCTCCCTCGTCAAATTTAGTTCGTGACATAACATTCAATCCAGAATTTTTATTTCCCTAGTGCACTGAACCACAAGCTCCTCTGAAAAGCCATCTCATCTGCACTGTACAATTTCCTTCTCATGGGATCCAGCACCAACCTAGTTTTCCCAATCTACCTGCATATTTAATTCTCCAAGACTACAAAACATTGCCCTGGTTACATGCCTCTGCTACCTCCTATTGTAATTTGCAACCCACATCTTGGCTACTGTTCGGAGACCAGATAAACCCTGAGATGAATTTTCTTGTGGGCATTCACAGTAAGTACACCATAGAGTTATATACAACTCCTATCAGGGTCTTCTTACCTTTGCATTTCATAGAAACATAGAAACATAGAAAATAGGTGCAGGAGTAGGCCATTCGGCCCTTCGAGCCTGCACCGCCATTTATTATGATCATGGCTGATCATCCAACTCAGAACCCCGCCCCAGCCTTCCCTCCATACCCCCTGACCCCCATAGCCGCAAGGGCCATATCTTACTCCCTCTTAAATATAGCCAATGAACTGGCCTCAACTGTGGCAGAGAATTCCACAGATTCACCACTCTCTGTGTGAAGAAGTTTTTCCTAATCTCGGTCCTAAAAGGCTTCCCCTTTATCCTCAAACTGTGACCCCTCGTTCTGGACTTCCCCAACATCGGGAACAATCTTCCTGCATCTAGCCTGTCCAATCCCTTTAGGATCTTATACGTTTCAATCAGATCCCCCCTCAATCTTCTAAATTCCAACGAGTACAAGCCCAGTTCATTCAGTCTTTCTTCATATGAAAGTCCTGCCATCCCAGGAATCAATAGCACCAACCCACTGGAAGCTTTGTTATTATCAAAGAACACGTCTGTCGCATATTGAAAACCCGAGATTCATTTTCTCATGGGCAGTCACAGTGAAGACAAGAAACACAGCAGAAACAGTGAAAGATCGTACCTTACAGGACAGACAAACAATCAAATTGCAAGTGGCAACAAGTTGTGCCAACGCAAGATGAAATAGTAAATAAATCAATAAATAAATAAATCAATAAATCAATAAATAAATAGATAAATAAATAGATCGATAAATACATAGATAGATGGATAGATAGATAGATAGACAGACAGATAAATAGTTTGGCATATAGATAGATAGGAAGATAGACGGATACATAGCTGAATAGATAGACAGATAGATAGATACATACATAAGTAAGTAAGTGAATCTCGAGAAGGCCACAATACTAAACACCACCAGAAAAGTCCGTAAGTTCCAAGCAATGGAGAAGTGAGTGTGCTTGGCAATGCCCATCCCTCAGGCTTCACCAGCTTAAGCTAATAAATAAATAAATAAGAAATGATTATGGAGATGATGAAATGCATGAGATGTAGAGTCCTTGAGAGTGAGTCTATACATTGTGGGAACAGTTCAGTGATGGGGTGAGTGAAGTTGAGTGATGTTATACTCTCTAGTTCAAGAGCCTGATGGTTGAGGGGTAATAACTGTTCCTGAATCTGGTGGTGCAGGTTCTGAGGCTCCTGTACCTCCTTCCTGATGGTTGTGGGGTAGTAACAGTTCCTGAACCTGGTGGTATGGGTCCTGAGGCTCCTGTACCTCCTTCCTGATGGTTGAGGGGTAATAACTGTTCCTGAACCTGGTGGTGTGAGTCCTGAGGCTCCTGTACCTCCTTCCTGATGGTTGAGTGGTGATAACTGTTCCTGAACAAGGTGGTGTGGGTCCTGAGGCTCCTGTACCTCCTTCCTGATGGTTGAGGGGTAATAACTGTCCCTGAACCTGGTGGTGTGGGTCCTGAGGCTCCTGTACCTCCTTCCTGATGGTTGAGGGGTAATAATTGTTCCTGAACCTGGTGGTATGGGACCTCAGGCTCCTGTACCTCCTTCCTGATGGTTGAGGGGGGATAACTGTTCCTGAACCTGGTGGTGTGGGACCTGAGGCTCCTGTACCTCCTTCCTGATGGTTGAGGGGTAATAACTGTTCCTGAACCTGGTGGTGTGGGTCCTGAGGCTCCTGTACCTCCTTCCTGATAGTTGAGGGGTCATAATTGTTCCTGAACCTGGTGCTGTGGGTCCTGAGGCTCCTGTACCACCTTCCTGATGGTTGAGGGGTGATAACTGTTCCTGAACCTGGTGGTGTGGGTCCTGAGGCTCCTGTACCTCCTTCCTGATAGTTGAGGGGTAATAATTGTTCCTGAACCTGGTGCTGTGGGTCCTGAGGCTCCTGTACCACCTTCCTGATGGTTGAGGGGTGATAACTGTTCCTGAACCTGGTGGTGTGGGTCCTGAGGCTCCTGTACCTCCTTCCTGATCGTTGAGGGGTAATAACTGTTCCTGAACCTGGTGGTGTGGGTCCTGAGGTTCCTGTACCTCCTTCCTGATGGTTGAGGGGTAATAACTGTTCCTGAACCTGGTGGTGTGGGTCCTGAGGCTCCTGTACCTCCTTCCTGATAGTTGAGGGGTAATAACTGTTCCTGAATCTGGTGGTGTGGGTCCTGAGGTTCCTGTAACTCCTTCCTGATGGTTGAGGGGTAATAACTGTTCCTGAACCTGGTGGTGTGGGACCTGAGGCTCCTGTACTTCCTTTCTGATGGTTGAGGGGTAATAACTGTTCCTGAACATGGTGGTGTGTGTCCTGAGGCTCCTGTACCTCCTTCCTGATGGTTGAGGGGTAATAACTGTTCCTGAACCTGGTGGTGTGGGTCCTGAGGCTCCTGTACCTCCTTCCTGATAGTTGAGGGGTAATAATTGTTCCTGAACCTGGTGCTGTGGGTCCTGAGGCTCCTGTACCACCTTCCTGATGGTTGAGGGGTGATAACTGTTCCTGAACCTGGTGGTGTGGGTCCTGAGGCTCCTGTACCTCCTTCCTGATCGTTGAGGGGTAATAACTGTTCCTGAACCTGGTGGTGTGGGTCCTGAGGTTCCTGTACCTCCTTCCTGATGGTTGAGGGGTAATAACTGTTCCTGAACCTGGTGGTGTGGGTCCTGAGGCTCCTGTACCTCCTTCCTGATAGTTGAGCGGTAATAACTGTTCCTGAATCTGGTGGTGTGGGTCCTGAGGTTCCTGTAACTCCTTCCTGATGGTTGAGGGGTAATAACTGTTCCTGAACCTGGTGGTGTGGGACCTGAGGCTCCTGTACTTCCTTTCTGATGGTTGAGGGGTAATAACTGTTCCTGAACATGGTGGTGTGTGTCCTGAGGCTCCTGTACCTCCTTCCTGATGGTTGAGGGGTAATAACTGTTCCTGAACCTGGTGGTATGGGTCCTGAGGCTCCTGTACCTCCTTCCTGATGGTTGAGGGGTGATAACTGTTCCTGAACGTGGTGGTGCGGGTTCTGAGGCTCCTGTACCTCCTTCCTGATGGTTGAGGGGTAATAACTGTTCCGGAACCTGGTAGTGTAGGACCTGAGGCTCCTGTACCTCCTTCCTGATGGTTGAGGGGTAATAACTGTCCCTGAACCTGGTGGTATGGGACCTGAGGCTCCTGCACCTCCTTCCTGATGGTTGAGGGGTAATAACTGTTCCTGAACCTGGTGGTGTGGGTCCTGAGGCTCCCATACCTCCTTCCTGATGGTTGAGGGGTAATAATTGATCCTGAACCTGGTGGTGTGGGTCCTGAGGCTCCTATACCTCCTTCCTGATAGTTGAGGGGTAATAACTGTTCCTGAACCTGGTGGTGTGGGTCCTGAGGCTCCTATACCTCCTTCCTGATGGTTGAGGGGTAATAACTGTCCCTGAACCTGGTGGTGTGGGTCCTGAGGCTCCTGTACCTCCTTCCTGATAGTTGAGGGGTAATAATTGTTCCTGAACCTGGTGCTGTGGGTCCTGAGGCTCCTGTACCACCTTCCTGATGGTTGAGGGGTGATAACTGTTCCTGAACCTGGTGGTGTGGGTCCTGAGGCTCCTGTACCTCCTTCCTGATCGTTGAGGGGTAATAACTGTTCCTGAACCTGGTGGTGTGGGTCCTGAGGTTCCTGTACCTCCTTCCTGATGGTTGAGGGGTAATAACTGTTCCTGAACCTGGTGGTGTGGGTCCTGAGGCTCCTGTACCTCCTTCCTGATAGTTGAGGGGTAATAACTGTTCCTGAATCTGGTGGTGTGGGTCCTGAGGTTCCTGTAACTCCTTCCTGATGGTTGAGGGGTAATAACTGTTCCTGAACCTGGTGGTGTGGGACCTGAGGCTCCTGTACTTCCTTTCTGATGGTTGAGGGGTAATAACTGTTCCTGAACATGGTGGTGTGTGTCCTGAGGCTCCTGTACCTCCTTCCTGATGGTTGAGGGGTAATAACTGTTCCTGAACCTGGTGGTATGGGTCCTGAGGCTCCTGTACCTCCTTCCTGATGGTTGAGGGGTGATAACTGTTCCTGAACGTGGTGGTGCGGGTTCTGAGGCTCCTGTACCTCCTTCCTGATGGTTGAGGGGTAATAACTGTTCCGGAACCTGGTAGTGTAGGACCTGAGGCTCCTGTACCTCCTTCCTGATGGTTGAGGGGTAATAACTGTCCCTGAACCTGGTGGTATGGGACCTGAGGCTCCTGCACCTCCTTCCTGATGGTTGAGGGGTAATAACTGTTCCTGAACCTGGTGGTGTGGGTCCTGAGGCTCCCATACCTCCTTCCTGATGGTTGAGGGGTAATAATTGATCCTGAACCTGGTGGTGTGGGTCCTGAGGCTCCTATACCTCCTTCCTGATAGTTGAGGGGTAATAACTGTTCCTGAACCTGGTGGTGTGGGTCCTGAGGCTCCTATACCTCCTTCCTGATGGTTGAGGGGTAATAACTGTCCCTGAACCTGGTGGTGTGGGTCCTGAGGCTCCTATACCTCCTTCCTGATGGCTGAGGGGTAATAACTGTTCCTGAACCTGGTGGTGTGAGCCCAGAGGCTGCTGTACCTCCTTCCTGATGGTTGAGGGGTAATAACTGTTCCTGAACCTGGTGGTGTGGGTCCTGAGGCTCCTGTACCTCCTTCCTGATGGTCGTGGGGTAATAACTGTCCCTGAACCTAGTGGTGTGGGACCTGAGGCTCCTGTACCTCCTTCCTGATGGTTAAGGGGTAATAACTGTTCCTGAACCTGGTGGTGTGGGTCCTGACGCTCCCGTACCTCCTTCCTGATGGTTGAGGGGTAATAGTTGTTCCTTAACCTGGTGTTGTGAGTCCTGAGACTCCTGTACCTCCTTCCTGATGGTTGAGGGGTAATAACTGTCCCTGAACCTGGTGGTGTGGGTCCTGAGGCTCCTGTACTTCCTTCCTGATGGTTGAGGGGTAATAACTGTTCCTGAACCTGGTGGTGTGGGTCCTGCGGTTCCTGTACCTCCTTTCTGATGGTTGAGGGGTGATGACTGTTCCTGAACCTGGTGGTGTGGGACCTGAGGCTCCTGTACCTCCTTCCTGATGGTTGAGGGGTAATAACTGTTCCTGAACCTGGTGGTGTGGGTCCTGAGGTTCCTGTACCTCCTTCCTGATGGTTGAGGGGTAATAACTGTTCCTGAACCTGGTGGCGTGGGTCCTGAGGCTCCTGTACCTCCTTCCTGATAGTTGAGGGGTAATAACTGTTCCTGAATCTGGTGGTGTGGGTCCTGAGGTTCCTGTACCTTCTTTCTGATGGTTGAGGGGTAATAACTGTTCCTGAACATGGTGGTGTGTGTCCTGAGGCTCCTGTACCTCCTTCCTGATGGTTGAGGGGTAATAACTGTTCCTGCACCTGGTGGTGTGGGTCCTGAGGCTCCTGTACCTCCTTCCTGATGGTTGGGTGGTAATAACTGTTCCTGAACCTGGTGGTGTGGGTCCTGAGGCTCCTGTACCTCCTTCCTGATGGTTGAGGGGTGATAACTGTTCCTGAACGTGGTGGTGGGGGTCCTGAGGCTCCTGTACCTCCTTCCTGATGGTTGAGGGGTAATAACTGTTCCTGAATCTGGTGGTGCAGGTTCTGAGGCTCCTGTACCTCCTTCCTGATGGTTGTGGGGTAGTAACAGTTCCTGAAACTGGTGGTATGGGTCCTGAGGCTCCTGTACCTCCTTCCTGATGGTTGAGGGGTAATAACTGTTCCTGAACCTGGTGGTGTGAGTCCTGAGGCTCCTGTACCTCCTTCCTGATGGTTGAGGGGTGATAACTGTTCCTGAACCTGGTGGTGTGGGTCCTGAGGCTCCTGTACCTCCTTCCTGATGGTTGAGGGGTAATAACTGTCCCTGAACCTGGTGGTGTGGGTCCTGAGGCTCCTGTACCTCCTTCCTGATGGTTGAGGGGTAATAATTGTTCCTGAACCTGGTGGTATGGGACCTCAGGCTCCTGTACCTCCTTCCTGATGGTTGAGGGGGGATAACTGTTCCTGAACCTGGTGGTGTGGGACCTGAGGCTCCTGTACCTCCTTCCTGATGGTTGAGGGGTAATAACTGTTCCTGAACCTGGTGGTGTGGGTCCTGAGGCTCCTGTACTTCCTTCCTGATAGTTGAGGGGTCATAATTGTTCCTGAACCTGGTGCTGTGGGTCCTGAGGCTCCTGTACCTCCTTCCTGATGGTTGAGGGGTGATAACTGTTCCTGAACCTGGTGATGTGGGACCTGAGGCTCCTGTACCTCCTTCCTGATGGTTGATGGGTAATAACTGTTCCTGAACCTGGTGGTGTTGGTCCTGAGGCTCCTGTACCTCCTTCCTGATGGTTGAGGGGTAATAACCATTCCTGAACCTGGTGGTGTGGGTCCTGAGGCTCCTGTACCTCCTTCCGGATAGTTGAGGGGTAATAATTGTTCCTGAACCTGGTGCTGTGGGTCCTGAGGCTCCTCTACCTCCTTCCTGATGGTTGAGGGGTGATAACTGTTCCTGAACCTGGTGGTGTGGGTCCTGAGGCTCCTGTACCTCCTTCCTGATGGTTGAGGGGTAATAACTGTTCCTGAACCTGGTGGTGTGGGTCCTGAGGTTCCTGTACCTCCTTCCTGATGGTTGAGGGGTAATAACTGTTCCTGAACCTGGTGGTGTGGGTCCTGAGGCTCCTGTACCTCCTTCCTGATAGTTGAGGGGTAATAACTGTTCCTGAATCTGGTGGTGTGGGTCCTGAGGTTCCTGTACCTCCTTCCTGATGGTTGAGGGGTAATAACTGTTCCTGAACCTGGTGGTGTGGGACCTGAGGCTCCTGTACTTCCTTTCTGATGGTTGAGGGGTAATAACTGTTCCTGAACATGGTGGTGTGTGTCCTGAGGCTCCTGTACCTCCTTCCTGATCGTTGAGGGGTAATAACTGTTCCTGCACCTGGTGGTGTGGGTCCTGAGGCTCCTGTACCTCCTTCCTGATGGTTGGGTGGTAATAACTGTTCCTGAACCTGGTGGTGTGGGTCCTGAGGCTCCTGTACCTCCTTCCTGATGGTTGAGGGGTGATAACTGTTCCTGAACGTGGTGGTGCGGGTTCTGAGGCTCCTGTACCTCCTTCCTGATGGTTGAGGGGTAATAACTGTTCCGGAACCTGGTAGTGTAGGACCTGAGGCTCCTGTACCTCCTTCCTGATGGTTGAGGGGTAATAACTGTCCCTGAACCTGGTGGTATGGGACCTGAGGCTCCTGTACCTCCTTCCTGATGGTTGAGGGGTAATAACTGTTCCTGAACCTGGTGGTGTGGGTCCTGAGGCTCCCATACCTCCTTCCTGATGGTTGAGGGGTAATAATTGATCCTGAACCTGGTGGTGTGGGTCCTGAGGCTCCTATACCTCCTTCCTGATGGTTGAGTGGTAATAACTGTTCCTGAACCTGGTGGTGTGAACCCAGAGGCTGCTGTACCTCCTTCCTGATGGTTGAGGGGTAATAACTGTTCCTGAACCTGGTGGTGTGGGTCCTGAGGCTCCTGTACCTCCTTCCTGATGGTCGTGGGGTAATAACTGTCCCTGAACCTGGTGGTGTGGGACCTGAGGCTCCTGTACCTCCTTCCTGATGGTTAAGGGGTAATAACTTTTCCTGAACCTGGTGGTGTGGGTCCTGACGCTCCCGTACCTCCTTCCTGATGGTTGAGGGGTAATAGTTGTTCCTGAACCTGGTGTTGTGAGTCCTGAGACTCCTGTACCTCCTTCCTGATGGTTGAGTTGTAATAACTGTCCCTGAACCTGGTGGTGTGGGTCCTGAGTCTCCTGTACCTCCTTCCTGATGGTTGAGGGGTAATAACTGTTCCTGAACCTGGTGATGTGGGTCCTGAGACTCCTGTACCTCCTTCCTGATGGTTGGTGTAATAACTGTTCCTGAACCTGGTGGTGTGGGTCCTGAGGCTCCTGTACCTCCTTCCTGATGGTTGAGGGGTAATAACTGTTCCTGAACCTGGTGGTGTGGGTCCTGAGGTTCCTGTACCTCCTTCCTGATGGTTGAGGGGTAATAACTGTTCCTGAACCTGGTGGCGTGGGTCATGAGGCTCCTGTACCTCCTTCCTGATAGTTGAGGGGTAATAACTGTTCCTGAATCTGGTGGTGTGGGTCCTGAGGTTCCTGTACCTCCTTTCTGATGGTTGAGGGGTAATAACTGTTCCTGAACATGGTGGTGTGTGTCCTGAGGCTCCTGTACCTCCTTCCTGATGGTTGAGGGGTAATAACTGTTTCTGAACCTGGTGGTGTGGGTCCTGAGGCTCCTGTACCTCCTTCCTGATGGTTGGGTGGTAATAACTGTTCCTGAACCTGGTGGTGTGGGTCCTGAGGCTCTTGTACCTCCTTCCTGATGGTTGAGGGGTGATAACTGTTCCTGAACGTGGTAGTGCGGGTCCTGAGGCTCCTGTACCTCCTTCCTGATGGTTGAGGGGTAATAACTGTTCCTGAACCTGGTGGTGCGGGTCCTGATGCTCCTGTACCTCCTTCCTGATGGTTGAGGGGTAATAACTGTTCCGGAACCTGGTAGTTTAGGACCTGAGGCTCCTGTACCTCCTTCCTGATGGTTGAGGGGTAATAACTGTCCCTGAACCTGGTGGTATGGGACCTGAGGCTCCTGTACCTCCTTCCTGATGGTTGAGGGGTAATAACTGTTCCTGAACCTGGTGGTGTGGGTCCTGAGGCTCCCATACCTCCTTCCTGAAGGTTGAGGGATAATAATTGATCCTGAACCTGGTGGTGTGGGTCCTGAGGCTCCTATACCTCCTTCCTGATGGTTGAGGGGTAATAACTGTTCCTGAACCTGGTGGTGTGGGTCGTGAGGCTCCTATACCTCCTTCCTGATGGTTGAGGGGTAATAACTGTCCCTGAACCTGGTGGTGTGGGTCCTGAGGCTCCTATACCTCCTTCCTGATGGTTGAGGGGTAATAACTGTTCCTGAACCTGGTGGTGTGAGCCCAGAGGCTGCTGTACCTCCTTCCTGATGGTTGAGGGGTAATAACTGTTCCTGAACCTGGTGGTGTGGGTCCTGAGGCTCCTGTACCTCCTTCCTGATGGTCGTGGGGTAATAACTGTCCCTGAACCTGGTGGTGTGGGACCTGAGGCTCCTGTACCTCCTTCCTGATGGTTAAGGGGTAATAACTGTTCCTGAACCTGGTGGTGTGGGTCCTGACGCTCCCGTACCTCCTTCCTGATGGTTGAGGGGTAATAGTTGTTCCTGAAACTGGTGTTGTGAGTCCTGAGACACCTGTACCTCCTTCCTGATGGTTGAGGGGTAATAACTGTTCCTGAACCTGGTGGTGTGGGTCCTGAGGCTCCTGTACCTCCTTCCTGATGGTTGAGGGGTAATAACTGTTCCTGAACCTGGTGGTGTGGGTCCTGAGGCTCCTATACCTCCTTCCTGATGGTTGAGGGGTAATAACTGTTCCTGAACCTGGTGGTGTGGGTCCTGAGGCTCCTATACCTCCTTCCTGATGGTTGAGGGGTAATAACTGTTCCTGAACCTGGTGGTGTGAGCCCAGAGGCTGCTGTACCTCCTTCCTGATGGTTGAGGGGTAATAACTGTTCCTGAACCTGGTGGTGTGAGCCCAGAGGCTGCAGTACATCCTTCCTGATGGTTGAGGGGTAATAACTGTTCCTGAACCTGGTGGTGTGGGTCCTGAGGCTCCTGTACCTCCTTCCTGATGGTTAAGGGGTAATAACTGTTCCTGAACCTGGTGGTGTGGGTCCTGACGCTCCCGTACCTCCTTCCTGATGGTTGAGGGGTAATAGTTGTTCCTGAACCTGGTGTTGTGAGTCCTGAGACTCCTGTACCTCCTTCCTGATGGTTGAGGGGTAATAACTGTTCCTGAACCTGGTGGTGTGGGTCCTGAGGGTCCTGTACCTCCTTCCTGATGTTTGTGGGGTAATAACTGTTCCTGAACCTGGTGGTGTGGGTCCTGAGGCTCCTGTACCTCCTTCCTGATGGTTGGGGGGTAATAACTGTTCCTGAACCTGGTGGTGTGGGTCCTGAGGCTCCTGTACCTCCTTCCTGATGGTTGAGGGGTGATAACTGTTCCTGAACCTGGTGGTGTGGGTCCTGACGCTCCCGTACCTCCTTCCTGATGGTTGAGGGGTAATAATTGTTCCTGAACCTGGTGGTGTGAGTCCTGAGGCTCCTGTACCTCCTTCCTGATGGTTGGGGGGTAATAACTGTTCCTGAACCTGGTGGTGTGGGTCCTGAAGCTCCTGTACCTCCTTCCTGATGGTTGAGGGGTGATAACTGTTCCTGAACCTGGTGGTGTGGGTCCTGACGCTCCCGTACCTCCTTCCTGATGGTTGAGGGGTAATAATTGTTCCTGAACCTCGTGGTGTGAGTCCTGAGACTCCTGTACCTCCTTCCTGATGGTTGAGGGGTAATAACTGTCCCTGAACCTGGTGGTGTGGGTCCTGAGTCTCCTGTACCTCCTTCCTGATGGTTGAGGGGTAATAACTGTTCCTGAACCTGGTGGTGTGGGTCCTGAGGCTCCTATACCTCCTTCCTGATGGTTGAGGGGTAATAACTGTCCCTGAACCTGGTGGTGCGGGTCCTGAGTCTCCTGTACCTCCTTCCTGATGGTTGTGTGGTAATAACTATCCCTGAACCTGGTGGTATGGGTCCTGAGTCTCCTGTACCTCCTTCCTGATGGTTGAGGGGTAATAACTGTTCCTGAACCTGGTGGTGTGAGCCCAGAGGCTGCTGTACCTCCTTCCTGATGGTTGAGGGGTAATAACTGTTCCTGAACCTGGTGGTGTGGGTCCTGAGGCTCCTGTACCTCCTTCCTGATGGTCGTGGGGTAATAACTGTCCCTGAACCTGGTGGTGTGGGACCTGAGGCTCCTGTACCTCCTTCCTGATGGTTAAGGGGTAATAACTGTTCCTGAACCTGGTGGTGTGGGTCCTGACGCTCCCGTACCTCCTTCCTGATGGTTGAGGGGTAATAGTTGTTCCTGAAACTGGTGTTGTGAGTCCTGAGACTCCTGTACCTCCTTCCTGATGGTTGAGGGGTAATAACTGTCCCTGAACCTGGTGGTATGGGTCCTGAGTCTCCTGTACCTCCTTCCTGATGGTTGAGGGGTAATAACTGTTCCTGAACCTGGTGGTGTGGGTCCTGAGGCTCCTATACCTCCTTCCTGATGGTTGAGGGGTAATAACTGTTCCTGAACCTGGTGGTGTGGGTCCTGAGGCTCCTATACCTCCTTCCTGATGGTTGAGGGGTAATAACTGTTCCTGAACCTGGTGGTGTGAGCCCAGAGGCTGCTGTACCTCCTTCCTGATGGTTGAGGGGTAATAACTGTTCCTGAACCTGGTGGTGTGGGTCCTGACGCTCCCGTACCTCCTTCCTGATGGTTGAGGGGTAATAGTTGTTCCTGAACCTGGTGTTGTGAGTCCTGAGACTCCTGTACCTCCTTCCTGATGGTTGAGGGGTAATAACTGTCCCTGAACCTGGTGGTATGGGTCCTGAGTCTCCTGTATCTCCTTCCTGATGGTTGAGGGGTGATAACTGTTCCTGAACCTGGTGGTGTGGGTCCTGAGGCTCCTGTACCTCCTTCCTGATGGTTGGGGGGTAATAACTGTTCCTGAACCTGGTGGTGTGGGTCCTGAGGCTCCTGTACCTCCTTCCTGATCGTTGAGGGGTGATAACTGTTCCTGAACCTGGTGGTGTGGGTCCTGACGCTCCCGTACCTCCTTCCTGATGGTTGAGGGGTAATAATTGTTCCTGAACCTGGTGGTGTGAGTCCTGAGACTCCTGTACCTCCTTCCTGATGGTTGAGGGGTAATAACTGTCCCTGAACCTGGTGGTGTGGGTCCTGAGTCTCCTGTACCTCCTTCCTGATGGTTGAGGGGTGATAATTGTTCCTGAACCTGGTGGTGTGGGTCCTGAGTCTCCTGTACCTCCTTCCTGATGGTTGAGGGGTAATAACTGTCCCTGAACCTGGTGGTGTGGGTCCTGAGGCTCCTATACCTACTTCCTGATGGTTGAGGGGTAATAACTGTTCCTGAACCTGGTGGTGTGAGCCCAGAGGCTGCTGTACCTCCTTCCTGATGGTTGAGGGGTAATAACTGTTCCTGAACCTGGTGGTGTGGGTCCTGAGGCTCCTGTACCTCCTTCCTGATGGTCGTGGGGTAATAACTGTCCCTGAACCTGGTGGTGTGGGACCTGAGGCTCCTGTACCTCCTTCCTGATGGTTAAGGGGTAATAACTGTTCCTGAACCTGGTGGTGTGGGTCCAGACGCTCCCGTACCTCCTTCCTGATGGTTGAGGGGTAATAGTTGTTCCTGAACCTGGTGGTGTGAGCCCAGAGGCTGCTGTACCTCCTTCCTGATGGTTGAGGGGTAATAACTGTTCCTGAACCTGGTGGTGTGGGTCCTGAGGCTCCTGTACCTCCTTCCTGATTGTTAAGGGGTAATAACTGTTCCTGAACCTGGTGGTGTGGGTCCTGACGCTCCCGTACCTCCTTCCTGATGGTTGAGGGGTAATAGTTGTTCCTGAACCTGGTGTTGTGAGTCCTGAGACTCCTGTACCTCCTTCCTGATGGTTGAGGGGTAATAACTGTCCCTGAACCTGGTGGTATGGGTCCTGAGTCTCCTGTATCTCCTTCCTGATGGTTGAGGGGTGATGACTGTTCCTGAACCTGGTGGTATGGGTCCTGAGGCTCCTGTACCTCCTTCCTGATGGTTGAGGGGTAATAACTGTCCCTGAACCTGGTGGTATGGGTCCTGAGTCTCCTGTATCTCCTTCCTGATGGTTGAGGGGTAATAACTGTTCCTGAACCTGGTAGTGTGGGTCCTGAGGTTCCTGTACCTCCTTCCTGATGGTTGAGGGGTAATAACTGTTCCTGAACCTGGTGGTGTGGGTCCTGAGGCTCCTGTACCTCCTTCCTGATTGTTAAGGGGTAATAACTGTTCCTGAACCTGGTGGTGTGGGTCCTGACGCTCCCGTACCTCCTTCCTGATGGTTGAGGGGTAATAGTTGTTCCTGAACCTGGTGTTGTGAGTCCTGAGACTCCTGTACCTCCTTCCTGATGGTTGAGGGGTAATAACTGTCCCTGAACCTGGTGGTATGGGTCCTGAGTCTCCTGTATCTCCTTCCTGATGGTTGAGGGGTAATAACTGTTCCTGAACCTGGTAGTGTGGGTCCTGAGGCTCCTGTACCTCCTTCCTGATGGTTGAGGGGTAATAACTGTTCCTGAACCTGGTGGTGTGAGTCCTGAGACTCCTGTACCTCCTTCCTGATGGTTGAGGGGTAATAACTGTTCCTGAACCTGGTGGTGTGGGTTCTGAGGCTCCTGTACCTCCTTCCTGATGGTTGAGGGGTGATAACTGTTCCTGAACCTGGTGGTGTGGGTCCTGACGCTCCCGTACCTCCTTCCTGATGGTTGAGGGGTAATAATTGTTCCTGAACCTGGTGGTGTGAGTCCTGAGACTCCTGTACCTCCTTCCTGATGGTTGAGGTGTAATAACTGTCCCTGAACCTGGTGGTGTGGGTCCTGAGTCTCCTGTACCTCCTTCCTGATGGTTGAGGGGTGATAATTGTTCCTGAACCTGGTGGTGTGGGTCCTGAGTCTCCGGTACCTCCTTCCTGATGGTTGAGGGGTAATAACTGTTCCTGAACCTGGTGGTGTGGGTCCTGAGGCTCCTGTACCTCCTTCCTGATCGTTGAGGGGTAATAGCTGTTCCTGAACCTGGTGGTGTGGGTCCTGAGTCTCCTGTACCTCCTTCCTGATGGTTGAGGGGTGATGACTGTTCCTGAACCTGGTGGTGTGAGCCCAGAGGCTGCTGCACCTTCCGGATGGCAAAAGTGTGAAGAGACCATGTTCTGGACAGTGAGGGACCTTGAGGATGGATGCAGCATTCCTGAGATGGTCCTCTGTGTGGATGAGCTCAATAGTTGTGAGGGATTTCCCCCTGCTGGACTGGCTGGGTCCAATACATTTGAAAGTATTTCCACCCGAGAGTCTTGGACTGCCTGGAGATAGCACTGCAGGCAGTTGCCCGACACTCTGTGTGTGTCCAGATGTGCGATCGAGTAGCCGCCCCATCGTTTAGTCCACACTGTCCTGACGAGCAAATCTACAACAAGTATAGCTGTTTGCCAACACCTTCCGGAGGGATTGAACAAAAGAACTGCTGACTTACTTTCTGGCAAATAAAAAACTTTGCTGATCATTTACGCCCGGGGGCATTAGCAGCACCACCGACACCCAATGTAAAATGCCACCAAAACGATTCATCGTGCAACAGTTAACGAGCTTGGCGTCCATTTCGTCAAGCACGGATTTCTATCTGTTCGTGTGCCCTGACATAAAGTAGGTAACAGGAGCCCTCGAACTGAGTAATTAGGATGCAAAGTTCATTTCAGGAGCCGCAGTTCCTTTCATATTTTTATTGACAATGTCTTGTTAAAAACGTACGGGAAAGTAACAGCGATTTATCCGACAAAGTACACTGGAGTCAGGAAATCTGAACTAAAATGGAGAAAGTGTTCAGCAGGTCTGGGGAGGAGGGAGAGTTGACGGTTCAGTTTGACGAAAACCAATTTCCCCCAGGATCAATAAAGTATGACTATGACTATGATATCAGACCCTGACTTCCTGACCAACAATGACAGCAGGCAGAAACATTTGGCCTTGTCCCATTCCTGTGTCTGATGGTCTAACAGGTTACGGGGAGAAGGCAGGGGAATGGGGTTGACGGGGTAATAAATAAGCTGTGATTTATTTTATTACGTTATTTCAAGGACTCAGGGTGCAGTTATTATTAGAGTGTTTGCTGTATAAAATCCTGAGATTCACCCTCCCTACAGACAGACACGGAGCAAAGCGAAACAGCAAACCCCAACGAGTAAAACGGAGTCAAACCACGCAAATGGCATGAAATAAAAAGGAACACAGAATACAAAACTCCAAATCACAAAGGTGTTGGCGCGTGGCCAAGTGGTTAAGGCGTCGGTCTAGTGATCTGAAGGTTGCTAGTTTGAGCCTGGACTGAGGCAGTGTGTTGTGTCCTTGAGCAAGGCACTTCACCACACATTGCTCTGCGACGACACCGGTGCCAAGCTGTATGGGTCCTAATGCCCTTCCCTTGGACAACATCGGTGCCGTGGAGAGGGGAGACTTGCAGCATGGGCAACTGCTGGTCTTCCATACAACCTTGCCCAGGCCTGCGCCCTGGAAACCTTCCAAGGCACAAATCCATGGTCTCATGAGACTAACGGATGCCTTAAAAAAAATCACAAAGACATCGAAAGAACCCAGGCATATTTAAGGAGATACAACACAGAACAGGCCCTTCTGATCCTTTGATCTGCACGACCCAGCCACACCCCCAGTTTATCCCAGGCTTAATCACAGGACAATTACTGACACAATGGTTGGGGGTGTTATGGATATTGTGGAGGGTTGTATGACACAATGGTTGGGGGTGTTGTGGATAGTGTGGAGGGCTGTCAGAGGTTACAGTGGGACATTGATAGGACGAAAAACTGGGCTGAGAAGTGGCAGATGGAGTTCAACCCAGATAAGTGTGAGGTGTTCATATTGGTAGGTCAAATATGATGGCAGAATGTCGCATTAATGGTTAGACTCTTGACAGTGTGGCCGTTCAGAGGGATCTTGGGGTCCGAGTCCATAGGACGTTTAAAACCGCTGCATAGATTGACTCTGTGGTTAAGAAGGCGTGCAGTGTGTTGGCCTTCATCAATCGTGGGATTGAGTTTAAGCGCTGAGAGGTGATTTTGCAGCTATATTGGACACTGGTCAGACCCCACTTGGAGTACTGTGCTCAGTTCTGGTTGCCTCACTACAGGAAGGACATGGAAACCATAGAAAGGGTGCAGAGGAGATTTACAAGGATGTTGCCTGGATTGGGGAGCATGCCTTATCAGAATAGGTTGAGTGAAGTCGGCCTTTTCTCCTTGGAGCGGCTGAGGATTAGAGGTGTATAAGATGACGAGAGGCATTGATCGTGTGGATAGTCAGAGGCTTTTCCCCAGGGCTGAAATGGCTAGCATGAGAGGGTACAGGTCTAAGGTGCTTGGAAGTAGGTACAGAGGAGATGTGAGGGGTAAGTTTTTTTACGCAGAGAGTGGTGAGTGCGTGGAACGGGCTGCCGGCGATGGTGATGGAGGCGGAAATGATAGGGTCTTTTAAGAGACTCTTAGATAGGTACATGGAGCTTAGAAAAATAGAGGACTATGTGTAACCCTAGGTAATTTCTAAGTAAGTAAATGTTCGGCACAGTTTTGTGGGCCAAAGGGCCTGTATTGTACTACAGGTTTTCTATTAATTCATTCTGGTGCCTTGCCGTTCGGCGTTGGTGATCATGTCTCTCCATCCATCACGGTCCCTGTCCCTCCGGATTGTCGTTGTTGCCTCCCCTGTTTCTAACCATGATGTTATTCCATCTTTCATTTTCATTCTCCGTCTGCCTCTGCTTCTTTTTCCTTCCAGCTTTCCAGTTGTAACTAAATGTTAACCATATAATAACTATATAACAATTACAGCACGGAAACAGGCCATCTCGGCCCTTCTAGTCCGGCCAAACGCTTACTCTCACCTAGTCCCACCGACCCGCACTCAGCCCATAACCCTCTATTCTTTTCTTGTCCAGATATCTATCCAATTTAACTTTAAATGACAACATCGAACCTACCTCAACCACTTCTGCTGGAAGCTCGTTCCACACAGCTACCACTCTCTGAGTAAACTGTAGGTTTAGGTTTAACTTTAGGTAAATATCTCTCTTCGCATGAAGTGTCCAAAGACATTTTGATTGCTGTTTTCTGATATTTTTTTTAAGTAATGTGCGTTTTGTTTCCATTCTCTGGAGAACCTCTTCATTGGTTATCCTGTCCGTATATGATATGCATAGCTTTCTTCTGAGAAACCACATCTCTACAGCATTGATTCTTTTTCCATTGCATTTGTGGTGGTCCACGACTCGCAGCCATACATCGACATAGGAAGAACGTAGCAGCTGAGAGTTCTCAGGCGGATGTCAATTGCTATTTTCTTGTTCGCTAGGATGTTTCTCATTTCTGTAAATGCTGTTCTCGCCGTTGCTATACTTGTTTTTATGTCTGTTTCGCATTTGCCATCAGAGGTTACCCATGGTCCAAGGTACTTGAAGTTGTGAACTTGTTTCAGGATTTCATTTCCCATTGCGATCCTACAGTTTGGGATATCCGGTTTCTCTGATATCACCATTACTTCAGTTTTCTTTCTGTTTAAGGTTAGGCCAAGTCTTTCGCTCTCTGTGTTGATGGTCGATAGTAAAGACCAAGAGTAGAGCCAAAGCTGAATTTGGGACTTTGGAGAAAAAAAACAGAGACATCAAAAATGAATTCCAAATAACAGTGAAGAATAAATTGGAGGCTCTACAAAATATTGCTGTTATAGAACAGCAACGGGGAAACCTCAGAGACAGCATATCACAAGAGGTGATTCCCAAACAACAGAAAAACGCTAAAAGGAAATGGATGACGGAAGAAATTCTGAATCTTATGGAACAAAGCAGTAAATGTAAGGAAAACGAAAAAGCCTACGTATCCTTGCATGCACAGATAACAACCGACTGCAAGGAAGCAAAAGAAAAGTGGCTTAAGGACAAATGTGAGTTAATAGAACAATTGCAGAAGGCCAACAACAGCAAACATATGCACGACGAGATCAAAGAGGTCACAAATCGGAAGAAAAGCAGGGCAACAACAGGATGTATAAAAGCTACAATCATGGAGAAAGGAAAAGTGATGCAAAGGTGGTCAGAATACATCAAAGACGTATACGACGACAAAGACCGAGAGGACAACTTTGATATTGGCAACAACAATGAGGGGACCAGCAACACTGAAAGAAGAAGTGGAACATGCTGTGAAGAAAATGCGAAAGGGGAAATCATCAGGATCAGATAACATTCCGGTTGAACTGTATGAAGTGGTAGAAGATTTTGGTGTAGAGAAATTAACAATCTTATTGAATAGAATATACAACAGTGGCAAAGTACCAGAAGGTTTTCTATGTTTCTATAATTCACAATGACCAATTAACCTACTAATGGTGAGTCTTTGGACTGTGGGAGGAAACTGGAGCATCTGGAGTAAATCCACGCAGACGTGGGGAGAGCGTACGAACTCCTTACAGATGATGGAATGGTGGGCCAGACTCAATGGGCCGAATGGCCTCATTCTGTTCCTTTGTCTTATGCTCTTATCTTTGCTGAAAACATCGTCAACACCGGTGCCCCGCAAAGCTGCGTCCTCACTCCCTGTGCAATCACAACAGCGTGTCACCATTAAGTCTGTCTCCATCTACAGGTTTACAGAGGGCACCAGGGTCAGATAACAGGTAATGATGGTTAATGGTGTGAACATATTCTGGTCAGACACTATCTACAGGTTTACAGAGGACACCAGGGCCGGATCACAAGTAATGATGGTTAATGGAGTGAACAAATTCCGGTCAGACACCATCTACAGGTTTACAGAGGGCACCACGGTCAGATAACAGGTAATATTAGTTAATGGAGTGAACACACTCCAGTCAGACACTATCTACAGATTTACAGAGGACACCTGGGTCAGATAACAGGTAACGATGGTTAATGGAGTGAACACACTCCAGTCAGACCCCTATCTACAGGTTTACAGAGGACACCAGGGTCAGATAACAGGTAATGATGGTTCATGGTGTGAACATATTCCAGTCAGACACCATCTACAGATTTATAGAGGACACGAGGGTCGGATCACAAGTGACGAGAGTTAAGAACAAATCGTGCTCCATTTGAGAAGATGAGGTGAGAACATCCCTCAGACTTCATGACACTTTTAAACTGGCATCTTGAAAGGGCAGTGGGACGACCCGGCATCCATACGGTAGAGGGACAACGATCCTCGATAAAGCAGTGGGTGATCGAGAGACCAAGCTGAGGTCAGACAGCCAAAAGGGGAAAGAGCTTGAAGGGGCAAGCGGTCACACCTAGAAACAGATTCCCCCCTCCTTTACTCTGTCTATACTTCTCAAGGGACCAGAGGTAAAAGTATTGTGTGACTGTATGTGCAGGAGCACATCAACCTGTGGGTAGCCCTCCGGTAGGCCTCAGGCTCGCTCAGCTCGCTTTTGTCGAGGGGGAGCAGCCTTTGGCCCCGCCAGACTGGGTAATCAAGTTTGTGTGGATGCTGTGTGATGTACCCCACCCCGCCAAATATCAGACAGTACACCATATGTGATTAAATGATTACACTTTATAGATCTTACTGGAACTATGTAATTAATAGAGATAAAATATAAAAGGAAAGTAAAAGGCGCCAAACTTGTCAAAGTTCAACCTCTTCGTGCACAACACTTGGAGCTCAATTAACGGAGTCTTCTTTCCACCATTCGATCCCCTCTGACCCCCTCGACCCGCCGCCTGGGACCAACCACGGTGGTCAACCAGACGCTCCACACGAGTCTGTCCTCGTCTCCTCTCCTTGCCGAAGACCCTGGGCCTCGGACTCCCGCTCGGGGTCCGTCCCGCCACCCAGCTTACAGCATCTCTCTGTCCCCATCGCGCCTCCTGCCCCAAATTTGCGAAAAACAGTAGCTTACAGACGCACGAGAAAGAATACCATCTATCCCAATTGGTTAGCAAATGAATACAATTCTCATTATCAGTAATTATAACCCAAACAAGCTGCTACAGTGAAGCACTTTCTCAGCAGTTAACATAACAAAGAACACACATCAAAATTGCTGGTGAACGCAGCAGGCCAGGCAGCATCTCTCGGAAGAGGTACAGGCGACGTTTCAGGCTGAGACCCTTCGTCAGGACTAACTGAAGGAAGAGCTAGTAAGAGATTTGAAAGTGGGAGGGGGAGGGGGAGATCCGAAATGATAGGAGAAGACAGGAGGGGGAGGGATGGAGCCAAGAGCTGGACAGGTGATTGGCAAAAGGGGATATGAGAGGATCATGGGACAGGAGGTCCGGGAAGAAAGACGGGGGGAGGAACCCAGAGGATGGGCAAGGGGTATAGTCAGAGAGACAGAGGGTGAAAAAGGAGAGAGAGAGAAAGAATGTGTGTATATAAATAAATAACGGATGGGGTAGGTGGGGCATTAGCGGAAGTTAGAGATGTCGATGTTCATGCCATCAGGTTGGAGGCTACCCAGACGGAATATAAGGTGTTGTTCCTCCAACCTGAGTGTGGCTTCATCTTTACAGTAGAGGAGGCCATGGATAGACATATCAGAATGGGAATGGGATGTGGAATTAAAATGTGTGGCCACTAGGAGATCCCGCTTTCTCTGGCGGACAGAGCGTAGGTGTTCAGCAAAGCGATCTCCCAGCC
>NW_026948170.1:311018-343875 GCF_963921235.1 Mobula hypostoma
GACCCTCCTCATTACTACCATCAGTGATGACAAACCCTCTCCTCATTACTACCATCAGGAGAACAAGACCCTCCTCATTACTACCATCAGTGATGACAAACCCTCTCCTCATTACTATGATCAGGAGAACAGACCCTCCTCATTACTACCATCAGTGATGACAAACCTTCTCCTCATTACTGCCACCAGGAGGACAATCCTTCTCCACATTACTACCATCAGGAGGACAAACCCTCTTCTCATTACGACCATCAGGAGGACAAACCCTCTCCTCATTACAACCATCAGGAGAACATCCCTCTCCTCATTACTCCCATCAGTGAGGACAAATCCTCTCCGCATTACTACCATCAGGAGGACAAACCCTCTCCTCATCGCTACCATCAGTAGGATAAACCCTCTCCTCATTACTACAATCAGGGAGGACAATCCCTCCCCTCATTACTACCATCAGGAGGACAATCCCTCTCCTCATTATTACCATCATGGAGGACAAACCCTCTCCTCATTACTACCATCAGGGAGGACAATCCCTCTCCTCATTACTACCATCAGGAGGACAATCCCTCCCCTCATTACTACCATCAGGAGGGCAAACCCTCTCCTCATTACTACGAACAGAAAGGACAAACCCTCCCCTCACTACTAACATCAGAGAGGACAATCCCTCTCCTCATTACTACGAACAGAAAGGACAAACGCTCTCCTCATTACTACCATCAGGAGGACAAACCCTCTCCGCATTACTACCATCAGGAGGACAAACCCTCTGCTCATCACTACCATCAGTAGGACAAACCCTCTCCTCATTACTACAATCAGGGAGGACAAACCCTCTCCTCATTACTACCATCAGGAGAAAAATCCCTCTCCTCATTACTACCATCAGGAGGACAAACCCTCTCCTCACTACTACAATCAGTCAGGACAATCCCTCTCCTCATTACAACCATCAGCAGGACAAACCCTCTCCTCTTTACAACCATCAGGAGAACATCGCTCGCCTCATTACTACCATCAGGGTGGTCAAACCCTCTCCTCATTACTACCATCAGGAGGACAAACGCTCTGCTCAAACTACCATCAGGAGGACAATCCTTCTCCACATTACTACCATCAGGAGGACAAACCCTCTCCTCATTACTACCATCAGGAGGACAAACCCTCTCCTCATTACTACAATCAGGGAGGACAATCCCTCCCCTCATTACTACCATCAGGAGGACAATAACTCTCCTCATTATTACCATCATGGAGGACAAACCCTCTCCTCATTACTACCATCAGGGAGGACAATCCCTCTCCTCAGTACTACCATCAGGAGGACAATCCGTCTCCTCATTACGACCATCAGTAATGACAAACCCTCTCCTCATTACGACCATCAGGAGGACAATCCCTCTCCTCATTACTACGATCAGGAGAACAGCTCCTCCTCATTACTACCATCAGTGATGACAAACCCTCTCCTCATTACTACCATCAGGAGGACAAACCCTCTCCTCATTACTACCATCAGGAGGACAAACCCTCTCCTCATTACTACCATCAGGAGAACAAACCCTCTCCTCATTACTACCATCAGGATGACAAACCCTCTCCTCATTACTACCATCAGGAGAACAAACCCTCTCCTCATTACTACCATCAGGAGGACAAACCCTCTCCTCATTACTACCATCAGGAGGACAATCCCTCTCCTCATTACTACCATCAGGAGGACAAACCCTCTTCTCATTACGACCATCAGGAGGACAAACCCTCTCCTCATTACTACCATCAGGAGAACATCCCTCTCCTCATTACTCCCATCAGTGAGGACAAACCCTCTCCACATTACTACCATCAGGAGGACAAACCCTCTCCTCATCACTACCATCAGTAGGACAAACCCTCTCCTCATTACTACAATCAGGGAGGACAATCCCTCCCCTCATTACTACCATCAGGAGGACAATCCCTCTCCTCATTACTACCATCAGGAGGACAAACCCTCTCCTCATTACTACCATCAGGGAGGACAATCCCTCTCCTCATTACTACCATCAGGAGGACAATCCCTCCCCTCATTACTACCATCAGGAGGGCAAACCCTCTCCTTATTACTACGAACAGAAAGGACAAACCCTCTCCTCATTACTAACATCAGAGAGGACAATCCCTCTCCTCATTACTACCAACAGAAAGGACAAACCCTCTCCTCATTACTACCATCAGGAGGACAAACCCTCTCCTCATTACTACCATCAGGAGGACAATCCCTCTCCTCATTACTACCATCAGGAGGACAAACCCTCTCCTCATTACTACCATCAGGGAGGACAATCCCTCTCCTCATTACTACCATCAGGAGGACAATCCCTCCCCTCATTACTACCATTAGGAGGACAAACCCTCTCCTCATTGCTACGATCAGGGTTGACAAACTCTCCTCATTACTACCATCAGGAGGACAAACCCTCTCCTTATTACTACGAACAGAAAGGACAAACCCTCCCCTCACTACTAACATCAGAGAGGACAATCCCTCTCCTCATTATTACGAACAGAAAGGACAAACGCTCTCCTCATTACTAACATCAGGAGGACAAACCCTCTCCGCATTACTACCATCAGGAGGACAAACCCTCTGCTCATCACTACCATCAGTAGGACAAACCCTCTCCTCATTACTATAATCAGGGAGGACAAACCCTCTCCTCATTACTACCATCAGGAGAACAATCCCTCTCCTCATTACTACCATCAGGAGGACAAACCCTCTCCTCACTACTACAATCAGTCCGGACAATCCCTCTCCTCATTACAACCATCAGCAGGACAAACCCTCTCCTCTTTACAACCATCAGGAGAACAATCCCTCTCCTCATTACTACCATCAGGGTGGTCAAACCCTCTCCTCATTACTACCATCAGGAGGACAAACGCTCTCCTCATTACTACCATCAGGAGGACAATCCCTCTCCTCATTACTACCATCAGGAGGACAAACCCTCTCCTCATTACTACCATCAGGAGGACAAACCCTCTCCTCATTACTACCATCAGGGAGGACAATCCCTCTCCTCATTACTACCATCAGGAGGACAAACCCTCTCCTCATTACTACCATCAGGAGGACAAACCCTCTCCTCATTACTACCATCAGGGAGGACAATCCCCCTCCTCATTACTACCATCAGGAGGACAATCCCTCTCCACATTACTACCATCAGTAATGACAAACCCTCTCCTCATTACGACCATCAGGAGGACAATCCCTCTCCTCATTACTACGATCAGGAGAACAGCTCCTCCTCATTACTACCATCAGTGATGACAAACCCTCTCCTCATTACTACCATCAGGAGAACAGACCCTCCTCATTACTACCAACAGGAGGACAAACCCTCTCCCCATTACTACCATCAGGAGGACAAACCCTCTCCTCACTACTACAATCAGTGAGGACAAACCCTCTCCTCATTACTACCATCAGGAGAACAAACCCTCTCCTCATTACTACCATCAGTGAGGACAAACCCTCTCCTCATTACTACCATCAGGAGGACAATCCCTCTCCTCATTACTACCATCAGGAGGACAAACCCTCTCCTCATTACTACCCTCAGGAGGACAAACCCTCTCCTCATTACTACCATCAGGAGGACAATCCCTCTCCTCATTACTACCATCAGGGAGGACAAACCCTCTCCTCATTACTACCATCAGGAGGACAAACCCTCTCCTCATTACTACCATCAGGGAGGACAAACCCTCTCCTCATTACTACCATCAGGGAGGACAATCCCTCTCCTCATTACTACCATCAGGAGGACAATCCCTCTCCTCATTACTACCATCAGGAGGTCAAACCCTCTCCTCATTACTACCATCAGGGAGGAAAATCCCTCTCCTCATTACTACCATCTGTGAGGACAATCCATCTCCTCACTACTACCATCAGGAGTACAAACCCTCTCCTCATTACTACGAACAAAAAGGACAAACGCTCTCCTCCTTACTACCATCAGGAGGACAAACCCTCTCCTCATTACTACCATCAGAAAGGACAAACCCTCTCCTCATTACTACCATCAGGAGGACAAACCCTCTCCTCATTACTACCATCAGGAGGACAAACCCTCTCCTCATTACTACCATCAGGAGGACAAACCCTCTCCTCATTACTACCATCAGGGAGGACAAACCCTCTCCTCATTACTACCATCAGGAGGACAATCCCTCTCCTCATTACTACCATCAGGAGGACAAACCCTCTCCTCATTACTACCATCAGGAGGACAATCCCTCTCCTCATTACTACCATCAGCAGGACAAACCCTCTCCTCTTTACTACCATCAGGAGGACAATCCCTCTCCTCATTACTACCATCAGGGTGGTCAAACCCTCTCCTCATTACTACCATCAGGAGGACAAACGCTCTGCTCAAACTACCATCAGGAGGACAATCCCTCTCCTCATTACTACCATCAGGAGGACAAACCCTCTCCTCATTACTACCATCAGGAGGACAAACCCTCTCCTCATTACTACAATCAGGGAGGACAATCCCTCTCCTCATTACTACCATCAGGGAGGACAATCCCTCTCCTCATTACTACCATCAGGAGGACAATCCCTCCCCTCATTACTACCATTAGGAGGACAAACCCTCTCCTCATTGCTACGATCAGGGTTGACAACACTCTCCTCATTACTACCATCAGGAGGACAAACCCTCTCCTTATTACTACGAACAGAAAGGACAAACCCTCCCCTCACTACTAACATCAGAGAGGACAATCCCTCTCCTCATTACTACGAACAGAAAGGACAAACCCTCTCCTCATTACTACCATCAGGAGGACAAACCCTCTCCGCATTACTACCATCAGGAGGACAAACCCTCTGCTCATCACTACCATCAGTAGGACAAACCCTCTCCTCATTACTACAATCAGGGAGGACAAACCCTCTCCTCATTACTACCATCAGGAGAAAAATCCCTCTCCTCATTACTACCATCAGGAGGACAAACCCTCTCCTCACTACTACAATCAGTGAGGACAATCCCTCTCCTCATTACAACCATCAGCAGGACAAACCCTCTCCTCTTTACAACCATCAGGAGAACATCGCTCGCCTCATTACTACCATCAGGGTGGTCAAACCCTCTCCTCATTACTACCATCAGGAGGACAAACGCTCTGCTCAAACTACCATCAGGAGGACAATCCCTCTCCTCATTACTACCATCAGGAGGACAAACCCTCTCCTCATTACTACCATCAGGGAGGACAAACCCTCTCCTCATTACTACCATCAGGAGGACAAACCCTCTCCTCATTACTACCATCAGGAGGACAATCCCTCTCCTCATTACTACCATCAGGAGGACAAACCCTCTCCTCATTACTACCATCAGGAGGACAAACCCTCTCCTCATTACTACCATCAGGGAGGACAAACCCTCTCCTCATTACTACCATCAGGGAGGACAATCCCTCTCCTCCTTACTACCATCAGGAGGTCAAACCCTCTCCTCATTACTACCATCAGGGAGGAAAATCCCTCTCCTCATTACTACCATCAGGAGGACAAACCCTCTCCTCATTACTACCATCAGGGAGGACAATCCCTCTCCTCATTACTACCATCAGGAGGACAATCCCTCTCCTCATTACTACCATCAGGGAGGACAATCCCTCTCCTCATTACAAGCATCTGGGAGGACAATCCCTCTCCTCATTGCTACGATCAGGGTTGACAACACTCTCCTCATTACTACCATCAGGAGGACAAACCCTCTCCTTATTACTACGAACAGAAAGGACAAACCCTCTCCTCACTACTACCATCAGAGAGGACAATCCCTCTCCTCATTACTACGAACAGAAAGGACAAACGCTCTCCTCATTACTACCATCAGGAGGACAAACCCTCTCCTCATTACAACCATCAGGAAGACAAACCCTCTCCTCATTACTACCATCAGGAGGACAATCCCTCTCCTCATTACAACCATCAGCAGGACAAACCCTCTCCTCTTTACAACCATCAGGAGAACATCGCTCTCCTCATTACTACCATCAGGGTGGTCAAACCCTCTCCTCATTACTACCATCAGGAGGACAAACGCTCTGCTCAAACTACCATCAGGAGGACAATCCTTCTCCACATTACTACCATCAGGAGGACAATCCCTCTCCTCATTACTACCATCAGGAGGACAAACCCTCTCCTCATTACTACAATCAGGGAGGACAAACCCTCTCCTCATTACTACCATCAGGAGAAAAATCCCTCTCCTCATTACTACCATCAGGAGGACAAACCCTCTCCTCACTACTACAATCAGTGAGGACAATCCCTCTCCTCATTACAACCATCAGCAGGACAAACCCTCTCCTCTTTACAACCATCAGGAGAACATCGCTCGCCTCATTACTACCATCAGGGTGGTCAAACCCTCTCCTCATTACTACCATCAGGTGGACAAACGGTCTCCGCATTACTACCATTAGGAGGACAATCCTTCTCCACATTAGTACCATCAGGAGGACAATCTCTCTCCTCATTACTACAATCAGGGAGGACAAACCCTCACCACATTACTAACGTCAGGAGGACAATCAATCTCCTCATTACCACCATCAGAAGGACAATCCATCGCTTCATTACTACCATCAGGAGGACAAACCCTCTCCTCATTACTACAAACAGAAAGGACAAATCTCCCCTCACTACTAACATCAGGGAGGACAATCCCGCTCCTCATTACTACAAACAAAAAGGACAAACGCTCTCCTCATTACTACCATCAGGAGGACAAACCCTCTCCTCATTACTACGAACAGAAAGGACAAACCCTCACCTCACTACTAACATCAGGAAGGACAATCCCGCTCCTCATTACTACAAACAAAAAGGACAAACGCTCTCCTCATTACTACCATCAGGAGGACAAACCCTCTCCTCATTACTACGAACAGAAAGGACAAACCCTCCCCTCACTACTAACATCAGAGAGGACAATCCCTCTCCTCATTACTACGAACAGAAAGGACAAACGCTCTCCTCATTACTACCATCAGGAGGACAAACCCTCTCCTCATTACTACGAACAGAAAGGACAAACCCTCACCTCATTACTACCATTAGGAAGACAAACACTCTCCTCATTACTACCATCAGGAGGACAAACCCTCTCCTCATTACAACCATCAGGAAGACAAACACTCTCCTCATTACTACCATCAGGGGGCAAACACTCTCCTCATTACTACCATTAAGGAGGACAAACCCTCTCCTCATTACTACCATCAGGAGGACAAACCTTCTCCTCATTACAACCATCAGGGAGGACAATCCCTCTCCACATTACTACCATCAGGACGACAAACCTTCTCCTCATTACAACCATCAGACAGGACAATCCTTCTCCTCATTACTACCATCAGGGAGGACAATCCCTCTCCTCATTACTACCATCAGGACGACAAACCCTCTCCTCATTACAACCATCAGGGAGGACAATCCTTCTCCTCATTACTACCATCAGGGAGGACAATCCCTCTCTTCCTTACTGCCATCAGGAGAACAAACCCTCTCCTCATTACGACCATCAGGAGAACAAACCCTCTCCTCATTACTACAACCAGGAGGACAATCCCTCTCCTCATTGCTACCATCAGGAGAACAAACCCTCTCCTCATTACTACAACCAGGAGGACAATCCCTCTCCTCATTACTACCATTAGGGGGACAAACCCTCTGCTGATTACTATCATCAGGGATGACAATCCCTCTCCTCATTACGACCATCAGGAGGACAAATCCTCTCCTTATTACTACAATCAGGGAGGAGAACCCCTTTCCTCATCACTACCATCAGTGATGACAAACCCTCTCCTCATTACTGCCATCAGGAGGACAAACCCTCTCCTCATTACTACCATCAGGAGAACAAACCCTCTCCTCATTACTGCAACCAGGAGGACAATTCCTTTCCTCATTACTACCATCAGAAGGACAATCCCTCTCCTCATTACTACCATCAGGAGGACAAACTCTCTCCTCATTACTACCGTCAGGAGAACAAACCCTCTCCTCATTACTACAAACAGGAGGACAATCCCTCTCCTCATTGCTACCATCAGGGGGACAATCCCTCTCCTCATTACTACGATCAGGGAGGACAATCCCACTCCTCATTACTACCATCAGGAGGACAAACCCTCTCCTCATTACTACCATCAGGAGAACATCCCTCTCCTCATTACTACCATCAGGAGGACAAACCCTCTCCTCATTACTACCATCAGGAGAACATCCCTCTCCTCATTACTACCATCAGGAGGACAAACCCTCTCCTCATTACTACCATCAGGAGGACAAACCCTCTCCTCATTACAACCATCAGGAGAACATCCCTCTCCTCATTACTACCATCAGGAGGACAAACCCTCTCCTCATTACTACCATCAGGAGGACAAACCCTCTCCTCATTACTACCATCAGGAGGACAAACCCTCTCCTCATTACTACAATCAGGGAGGACAAACCCTCTCCTCATTACTACCATCAGGAGGACAATCCCTCTCCTCATTATTACCGTCATGGAGGACAAACCCTCTCCTCATTACTACCATCAGGGAGGACAATCCCTCTCCTCAGTACTACCATCAGGAGGACAAACCCTCTCCTCATTACTACTATCAGGGAGGAAAATCCCTCTCCTCATTACAAGCATCTGGGAGGACAAACCCTCTCCTCATTGCTACGATCAGGAGGACAATCCCTCTCCTCATTACTACCATCAGGAGGACAATTCCTCCCCTCATTACTACCATCAGGAGGACAAACCCTCTCCTTATTACTACGAACAGAAAGGACAAACCCTCCCCTCACTACTAACATCAGAGAGGACAATCCCGCTCCTCATTACTACGAACAGAAAGGACGAACGCTCTCCTCATTACTACCATCAGGAGGACAAACCCTCTCCTCATTACTACCATCAGGAGGACAAACCCTCTCCTCATTACTACCATCAGGAGGACAAACCCTCTCCTCATTACTACCATCAGGGAGGACAAACCCTCTCCTCTTTACTACCATCAGGGGGACAATCCCTCTCCTCATTACTACCATCAGGAGGGCAAACCTTCTCCTCATTACTACAATCAGGGAGGACAATCCCTCTCCTCATTACTACCATCAGCAGGACAAACCCTCTCCTCTTTACAACCATCAGGAGAACAATCCCTCTCCTCATTACTACCATCAGGGAGGACAAACCCTCTCCTCATTACTACCATCAGGAGGACAAACCCTCTCCTCATTACTACCATCAGGAGGACAATCCCTCTCCTCATTACTACCATCAGGAGGACAAACCCTCTCCTCATTACTACCATCAGGAGGACAATCCCTCTCCTCATTACAACCATCAGGAAGACAAACACTCTCCTCATTACTACCATCAGGAGGACAAACCCTCTCCTGATTACTAACACAAGGGCAGACAAACCCTCTCCTCATTACTACCATTAGGAGGACAAACCCTCTCCTCATTACTACCATCAGGAGGACAATCCCTCTCCTCATTACTACCATCAGGAGGACAAACCCTCTCCTCATTACTACCATCAGGAGGACAAACCCTCTCCTCATTACTACCATTAGGGAGGACAAACCCTCTCCTCATTACTACCATCAGGGAGGACAATCCCTCTCCTCCTTATAACCATCAGGAGGTCAAACCCTCTCCTCATTACTACCATCAGGGAGGACAATCCCTCTCCTCATTACTACCATCTGTGAGGACAATCCCTCTCCTCATTACTACCATTAGGAGGACAAACCCTCTCCTGATTACTACGAACAGAAAGGACAAACCCTCCCCTCACTACTAACATCAGAGAGGACAATCCCTCTCCTCATTACTACGAAAAGAAAGGACAAACGCTCTCCTCATTACTACCATCAGGAGGACAAACCCTCTCCGAATTACTACCATCAGGAGGACAAACCCTCTGCTCATCACTACCATCAGTAGGACAAACCCTCTCCTCATTACTATAATCAGGGAGGACAAACCCTCTCCTCTTTACTACCTTCAGGGGGACAATCCCTCTCCTCATTACTACCATCAGGAGGACAAACCCTCTCCTCACTACTACAATCAGTGAGGACAATCCCTCTCCTCATTACTACCATTAGCAGGACAAACCCTCTCTTCTTTGCGACCATCAGGAGGACAATCCCTCTCCTCATTACTACCATCAGGGAGGTCAAACCCTCTCCTCATTACTACCATCAGGAGAACAAACCCTCTCCTCATTACTACCATCAGGAGGACAATCCCTCTCCTCATTACTACCATCAGGAGGACAAACCCTCTCCTCATTACTACCATCAGGGAGGACAAACCCTCTCCTCATTACTACCATCAGGAGGACAAACACTCTCCTCATTACTACCATCAGGAGGACAAACCCTCTCCTCATTACTACCATCAGGAGAACAAACCCTCTCCTCATTACTACCATCAGGAGGACAATCCCTCTCCTCATTACTACCATCAGGAGGACAAACACTCTCCTCATTACTACCAACAGGAGGACAAACCCTCTCCTCATTACTACCATCAGGAGGACAAACCCTCTCCTCACTACTACAATCAGGGAGGACAATCCCTCCCCTCATTACTACCATCAGGAGGACAAACCCTCTCCTCATTACTACCATCAGGGAGGACAATCCCTCTCCTCAGTACTACCATCAGGAGGACAAACCCTCTCCTCATTACTACTATCAGGGAGGAAAATCCCTCTCCTCATTACTACCATCAGGGAGGACAATCCCTCTCCTCATTACTACCATCAGGAGGACAATCCCTCTCCTCATTACTACCATCAGGAGGACAATCCCTCCCCTCATTACTACCATTAGGAGGACAAACCCTCTCCTCATTGCTACGATCAGGGTTGACAAACTCTCCTCATTACTACCATCAGGAGGACAAACCCTCTCCTTATTACTACGAACAGAAAGGACAAACCCTCCCCTTACTACTAACATCAGAGAGGACAATCCCTCTCCTCATTACTACGAACAGAAAGGACAAACGCTCTCCTCATTACTACCATCAGGAGGACAAACCCTCTCCTCATTACTACCATCAGGAGGATAATCCCTATCCTCATTACTACCATCCGGGAGGACAATCCCTCTCCTCATTACTACCATCAGGGGGCAAACCCTCTCCTCATTACAACCATCAGACAGGACAATCCTTCTCCTCATTACTACCATCAGGGAGGACAAACCCTCTCCTCATTACTACGATCAGGAGGACAAACGCTCTGCTCAAACTACCATCAGGAGGACAATCCTTCTCCACATTACTACCATCAGGAGGACAATCCCTCTCCTCATTACTACCATCAGGAGGACAATCCCTCTCCTCATTACTACCATCAGGAGGACAAACCCTCTCCTCATCACCTCCATCAGGAGAACAATCCCTCTCCTGATTACTGCCATCAGGGAGGACAAACCCTCTCCTCATTACTACTATCAGGAGGACAATCCCTCTCCTCATTACTACCATCAGGGAGGACAAACCCTCTCCTCATTACTACCATCAGGAGGACAAACCCTCTCCTCATTACAACCATCAGGAAGACAAACCCTCTCCTCATTACTACCATCAGGAGGACAATCCCTCTCCTCATTACTACCATCAGGAGGACAAACCCTCTCCTCATTACTACCATCAGGAGGACAATCCCTCTCCTCATTACTACCATCAGGAGGACAAACCCTCTCCTCATTACTACCATCAGGAGGACAATCCTTCTCCTCATTACTACCATCAGGAGGACAATCCCTCTCCTCATTACTACCATCAGGAGGACAAACCCTCTCCTCATTACTACCATCAGGAGGACAATCCCTCTCCTCATTACTACCATCAGGAGGACAAACCCTCTCCTCATTACTACCATTAGGGAGGACAAACCCTCTCCTCATTACTACCATCAGGGGGACAATCCCTCTCCTCATTACTACCATCAGGAGGACAAATCCTCTTCTAATTACTACAATCAGGGAGGAGAACCCCTTTGCTCATTACTATGATCAGGAGGACAAACACTCTCCTCATTACTACCATCAGGAGAACGTCCCTCTCCTCATTACTACCATCAGGGAGGTCAAACCCTCTCCTCATTACTACCATCAGGAGAACAAACCCTCTCATCATTACTACCATCAGAGAGGACAATCCCTCTCCTCATTACTACCATCAGGAGGACAATCCCTCTCCTCATTTCTACCATCAGGAGGACAAACCCTCTCCTCATTACTACAATCAGGGAGGACAAACCCTCTCCTCATTACTACCATCAGGAGGACAATCCCTCTCCTCATTACTACCATCAGGAGGACAAACCCTCTCCTCACTACTACCATCAGGAGGACAATCCCTCTCCTCATTACTACCATCAGGAGGACAAACCCTCTCCTCATTACTACCATCAGGAGGACAATCCCTCTCCTCATTACTACCATCAGGGGGACAAACCCTCTCCTCATTACTACCATCAGGAGGACAAACCCTCTCCTCATTACTACCATCAGGAGGACAATCCCTCTCCTCATTACTACCATCAGGAGGACAAACCCTCTCCTCATTACTACCATCAGGGAGGACAAACCCTCTCCTCATTACTACCATCAGGAGGACAATCAATCTCCTCATTACTACCATCAGGAGGACAATCCCTCTCCTCATTACTACCATCAGGAGGACAAACCCTCTCCTCATTACTACCATCAGAAGGACAATCCCTCAAGTCATTACTACCATCAGGGAGGACAATCCCTCTCCTCATTACTACAATCAGGGAGGACAAACACTCTCCTCATTACTACCATCAGGAGGACAAACCCTCTCCTCATTACTACGAACAGAAAGGACAAACCCTCCCCTCACTACTAACATCAGGGAGGACAATCCCGCTCCTCATTACTACAAACAAAAAGGACAAACGCTCTCCTCATTACTACCATCAGGAGGACAAACCCTCTCCTCATTACTACGAACAGAAAGGACAAACCCTCACCTCATTACTACCATTAGGGTGAACAAACCCTCTCCTCACTACTACCATCAGGGAGGAGAATCACTCTCCTTATTACTACCATTAGGAGGACAATCCCTCTCCTCATTCCTACCATTAGGAGGACAAACCCTCTCCTCATTACAACCATCAGGAAGACAAACACTCTCCTCATTACTACCATCAGGGGGCAAACACTCTCCTCATTACTACCATTAGGGAGGACAAACCCTCTCCTCATTACTACCATCAGGAGGACAATCCCTCTCCTCATTACTACCATCAGGAGGACAAACCTTCTCCTCATTACAACCATCAGGGAGGACAATCCCTCTCCACATTACTACCATCAGGAAGGACAAACCCTCTCCTCATTACTACCATTAGGGCGAAATATCCCTCTCCTCATTACTACCATCAGGGAGGACAATCCCTCTCCTCATTACTACCATTAGGAGGACAGCCCTCTCCTCATTACTACCATTAGGGTGAACAAACCCTCTCCTCATTACTACCATCAGGAAGACAAACCCTCTCCTCATTACTACCATCAGGAGGACAAACCCTCTCCTCATTACTACCATCAGGAGGACAATCCCTCTCCTCATTACTACCATTAGGGTGAACAAACCCTCTCCTCACTACAACCATCAGGGAGGAGAATCACTCTCCTTATTACTTCCATTAGGAGGACAATCCCTCTCCTCCTTACTACCATCAGGAGGACAAACCCTCTCCTCATTACAACCATCAGGAAGACAAACACTCTCCTCATTACTACCATCAGGGGGACAAACCCTCTCCTCATTACTACCATCAGGAGGACAATCCCTCTCCTCATTACTACCATCAGGGAGGACAATCCCTCTCCTCATTACTACCATCAGGAGGACAAACCCTCTCCTCATTACAACCATCAGGAAGACAAACACTCTCCTCATTACTACCATCAGGAGGACAAACCCTCTCCTCTTTACTACCATTAGGGAGGACAAACCCTCTCCTCATTACTACCATCAGGAGGACAATCCCTCTCCTCATTACTACCATCAGGAGGACAAACCTTCTCCTCATTACAACCATCAGGGAGGACAATCCCTCTCCACATTACTACCATCAGGAAGGACAAACCCTCTCCTCATTACTACCATTAGGGCGAAATATCCCTCTCCTCATTACTACCATCAGGGAGGACAATCCCTCTCCTCATTACTACCATTAGGAGGACAGCCCTCTCCTCATTACTACCATTAGGGTGAACAAACCCTCTCCTCATTACAACCATCAGGAAGACAAACACTCTCCTCATTACTACCATCAGGAGGACAAACCCTCTCCTCTTTACTACCATTAGGGAGGACAAACCCTCTCCTCATTACTACCATCAGGAGGACAAACCCTCTCCTCATTACTACCATCAGGGAGGAAAATCCCTCTCCTCATTACTACCATCAGGGAGGACAATCCCTCTCCTCATTACTACCATTAGGAGGACAATCCCTCTCCTCATTACTACCATCAGGAGAACAAACCCTCTCCTCACTACTACCATCAGGAGTACAAACCCTCTCCTCATTACTACGAACAAAAAGGACAAACCCTCTCCTCCTTACGACCATCAGGAGGACAAACCCTCTCCTCATTACTACGAACAGAAAGGACAAACCCTCTCCTCATTACTACCATCAGGAGGACAAACCCTCTCCTCATTACTACCATCAGGAAGACAAACCCTCTCCTCATTACTACCATCAGGAGGACAATCCCTCTCCTCATTACTACCATCAGGAGGACAAACCCTCTCCTCATTACTACCATCAGGAGGACAATCCCTCTCCTCATTACTACCATCAGGAGGACAAACCCTCTCCTCATTACTACCATCAGGAGGACAAACCCTCTCCTCATTACTACCATCAGGAGGACAATCCCTCTCCTCATTACTACCATCAGGAGGACAATCCCTCTCCTCATTACTACCATCAGGAGGACAAACCCTCTCCTCATTACTACCATCAGGGAGGACAATCCCTCTCCTCATTACTACCATCAGGAGGACAATCCCTCTCCTCATTACTACCATCAGGAGGACAAACCGTCTCCTCATTACTACCATCAGGGAGGACAATCCCTCTCCTCATTACTACCATCAGGAGGACAAACCCTCTCCTCATTACTACCATCAGGAGGACAATCCCTCTCCTCATTACTACCATCAGGGAGGACAAACCCTCTCCTCATTACTACCATCAGGAGGACAAACCCTCTCCTCATTACTACCATCAGGAGGACAAACCCTCTCCTCATTACTACCATCAGGGAGGACAATCCCTCTCCTCATTACTACCATCAGGAGGACAAACCCTCTCCTCATTACTACCATCAGGAGGACAATCCCTCTCCTGATTACTACCATCAGGACGACAAACCCTCTCCTCATTACTACCATCAGGAGAACATCCCTCTACTCATCACTACCATCAGTAGGACAAACCCTCTCCTTATTACTACAATCAGGGAGGACAAACCCTCTCCTCATTACTACCATCAGGAGAAAAATCCCTTTCCTCATTACTACCATCAGGAGGACAAACCCTCTCCTCACTACTACAATCAGGGAGGACAATCCCTCTCCTCATTACTACCATCAGGAGGACAAACACTCTCCTCATTACTACCATCAGGAGAACAACCCTCTCCTCATTACTACCATCAGGGAGGTCAAACCCTCTCCTCATTACTACCATCAGGAGGACAAACCCTCTCCTCATTACTACCATCAGGAGGACAATCCCTCTCCTCATTACTACCATCAGGAGGACAAACCCTCTCCTCATTACTACCATCAGGAGGACAATCCCTCTCCTCATTACTACCATCAGGAGGACAAACCCTCTCCTGATTACTAACACAAGGGCAGACAAACCCTCTCCTCATTACTACCATTAGGGAGGACAAACCCTCTCCTCATTACTACCATCAGGAGGACAAACCCTCTCCTCATTACTACCATCAGGAGGACAATCCCTCTCCTCATTACTACCATCAGGAGGACAAACCCTCTCCTCATTACTACCATCAGGAGGACAAACCCTCTCCTCATTACTACAATCAGGGAGGACAAACCCTCTCCTCATTACTACCATCAGGAGGACAATCCCTCTCCTCATTACGACCATCAGGAGGACAAACCCTCTCCTCATTACTACAATCAGGGAGGACAATCCCTTTCCTCATTACTATGATCAGGAGGACAAACACTCTCCTCATTACTACCATCAGGAGAACATCCCTCTCCTCATTACTACCATCAGGAGGACAAACCCTCTCCTCATTACTACCATCAGGGAGGACAAACCCTCTCCTCATTACTACCATCAGGAGGACAATCCCTCTCCTCATTACTACCATCAGGAGGACAAACCCTCTCCTCATTACTACCATCAGGAGGACAATCCCTCTCCTCATTACTACCATCAGGGAGGACAAACACTCTCCTCATTACTACCATCAGGAGGACAAACCCTCTCCTCATTACTACCATCAGGAGGACAAACCCTCTCCTCATTACTACCATCAGGAGGACAAACCCTCTCCTCATTACTACCATCAGGAGGACAATCCCTCTCCTCATTACTACCATCAGGAGGACAAACCCTCTCCTCATTACTACCATCAGGAGGACAATCCCTCTCCTCATTACTACCATTAGGGAGGACAAACCCTCTCCTCATTACTACCATCAGGAGGACAATCCCTCTCCTCTTTACTACCATTAGGGAGGACAAACCCTCTCCTCATTACTACCATCAGGAGGACAAACCCTCTCCTCATTACTACCATCAGGAGGACAATCCTTCTCCACATTACTACCATCGGGAGGACAAACCCTCTCCTCATTACTACCATCAGGAGGACAAACCCTCTCCTCATTACTACAATCAGGGAGGACAAACCCTCCCCTCATTACTACCATCAGGAGGACAATCCCTCTCCTCATTACTACCATCAGGAGGACAAACCCTCTCCTCATTACAACCATCAGGGAGGACAATCCCTCTCCTCATTACTACCATCAGGGAGGACAATCCCTCTCCTCATTACTACCATTAGGAGGACAAACCCTCTCCTCATTGCTACGATCAGGGTTGACAACACTCTCCTCATTACTACCATCAGGAGAACAAACCCTCTCCTGATTACGACCGAACAGAAAGGACAAACCCTCCCCTCACTACTAACATCAGAGAGGACAATCCCTCTCCTCATTACTACGAAAAGAAAGGACAAACGCTCTCCTCATTACTACCATCAGGAGGACAAACCCTCTCCGAATTACTACCATCAGGAGGACAAACCCTCTGCTCATCACTACCATCAGAAGGACAAACCCTCTCCTCATTACTATAATCAGGGAGGACAAACCCTCTCCTCATTACTACCATCAAGAGAAAAATCCCTCTCCTCATTACTAACATCAGGACGACAAACCCTCTCCTCACTACTACAATCAGTGAGGACAATCCCTCTCCTCATTACAACCATCAGCAGGACCAACCCTCTCCTCTTTACAACCATCAGGAGAACATCGCTCGCCTCATTACTACCATCAGGGTGGTCAAACCCTCTCCTCATTACTACCATCAGGAGGACAAACGCTCTGCTCAAACTACCATCAGGAGGACAATCCTTCTCCACATTACTACAATCAGGAGGACAAACCCTCTGCTCATCAGTACCATCAGTAGGACAAACCCTCTTCTCATTACGACCATCAGGAGGACAAACCCTCTCCTCATTACTACCATCAGGAGGACAAACCCTCTCCTCATTACTACAATCAGGGAGGACAAACCCTCCCCTCATTACTACCATCAGGAGGACAATAACTCTCCTCATTGTTACCATCATGGAGGACAAAACCTCTCCTCATTACTACCATCAGGGAGGACAATCCCTCTCCTCAGTACTACCATCAGGAGGACAATCCCTCCCCTCATTACTACCATTAGGAGGACAAACCCTCTCCTCATTGCTACGATCAGGGTTGACAACACTCTCCTCATTACTACCATCTGGAGGACAAACCCTCTCCTGATTACTACGAACAGAAAGGACAAACCCTCCCCTCACTACTAACATCAGAGAGGACAATCCCTCTCCTCATTACTACAATCAGAAAGGACAAACCCTCTCCTCATTACTACCATCAGGAGGACAAACACTCTCCTCATTACTACCATCAGGAGAACAAACCCTCTCCTCATTACTACCATCAGGAGGACAAACCCTCTCCTCATTACTATAATCAGGGAGGACAAACCCTCTCCTCATTACTACCATCAGGAGAAAAATCCCTCTCCTCATTACTAACATCAGGACGACAAACCCTCTCCTCACTACTACAATCAGTGAGGACAATCCCTCTCCTCATTACAACCATCAGCAGGACAATCCCTCTCCTCATTACTACCATCAGGAGGACAATCCCTCTCCTCATTACTACCATCAGGGAGGACAAACCCTCTCCTCATTACTACCATCAGGAGGACAAACCCTCTCCTCATTACTACCATCAGGAGGACAATCCCTCTCCTCATTACTACCATCAGGAGGACAAACCCTCTCCTCATTACTACCATCAGGGAGGACAATCCCTCTCCTCATTACTACCATCAGGGAGGACAAACCCTCTCCTCATTACTACCATCAGGAGGACAATCCCTCTCCTCATTACTACCATCAGGGAGGACAAACCCTCTCCTCATTACTACCATCAGGGGGCAAACCCTCTCCTCATTACTACCATCAGGAGGACAATCCCTCTCTTCATTACTACCATCAGGGAGGACAATCCCTCTCCTCATTACTACCATCAGGAGGCAAACCCTCTCCTCATTACTACCATCAGGGAGGACAAACCCTCTCCTCATTACTACCATCAGGAGGACAATCCCTCTCCTCATTACTACCATCAGGAGGACAAACCCTCTCCTCATTACTACCATCAGGAGGACAATCCCTCTCCTCATTACTACCATCAGGAAGACAAACACTCTCCTCATTACTACCATCAGGGGGACAAACCCTCTCCTCATTACTACCATCAGGAGGACAATCCCTCTCCTCATTACTACCATCAGGGAGGACAATCCCTCTCCTCATTACTACCATTAGGAGGACAGCCCTCTCCTCATTACTACCATTAGGGTGAACAAACCCTCTCCTCATTACTACCATCAGGGCGACAAACCTTCTCCTCATTACAACCATCAGGGAGGACAAACCCTCTCCTCATTACTACGAACAGAAAGGACAAACCCTCACCTCATTACTACCATTAGGGTGAACAAACCCTCTCCTCATTACTACCATCAGGGAGGAGAATCACTCTCCTTATTACTATCATTAGGAGGACAATCCCTCTCCTCATTCCTACCATTAGGAGGACAAACCCTCTCCTCATTACAACCATCAGGAAGACAAACACTCTCCTCATTACTACCATCAGGGGGCAAACACTCTCCTCATTACTACCATTAGGGAGGACAAACCCTCTCCTCATTACTACCATCAGGAGGACAATCCCCCTCCTCATTACTACCATCAGGAGGACAAACCTTCTCCTCATTACAACCATCAGGGAGGACAATCCCTCTCCACATTACTACCATCAGGAAGGACAAACCCTCTCCTCATTACTACCATTAGGGCGAAATATCCCTCTCCTCATTACTACCATCAGGGAGGACAATCCCTCTCCTCATTACTACCATTAGGAGGACAGCCCCTCTCCTCATTACTACCATTAGGGTGAACAAACCCTCTCCTCATTACAACCATCAGGAAGACAAACACTCTCCTCATTACTACCATCAGGAGGACAAACCCTCTCCTCATTACTACCATCAGGGAGGACAATCCCTCTCCTCATTACTACCATCAGGAGGACAAACCCTCTCCTCATTACTACCATCAGGGAGGAAAATCCCTCTCCTCATTACTACCATCTGTGAGGACAATCCATCTCCTCACTACTACCATCAGGAGGACAAACCCTCTCCTCATTACTACCATCAGGAGGACAATCCCTCTCCTCATTACTACCATCAGGAGGACAAACCCTCTCCTCATTACTACCATCAGGGGGCCAAACCCTCTCCTCATTACTACCATCAGGAGGACAATCCCTCTCCTCATTACTACCATCAGGAGGACAATCCCTCCCCTCATTACTACCATTAGGAGGACAAACCCTCTCCTCATTGCTACGATCAGGGTTGCCAAACTCTCCTCATTACTACCATCAGGAGGACAAACCCTCTCCTTATTACTACGAACAGAAAGGACAAACCCTCCCCTTACTACTAACATCAGAGAGGACAATCCCTCTCCTCATTACAACCATCAGGAAGGACAAACCCTCTCCTCATTACTACCATCAGGAGGACAAACCCTCTCCTCATTACTACCGTCAGGAGGACAAACCCTCTGCTCATCACTACCATCAGTAGGACAATCCCTCTCCTCATTACAACCATCAGCAGGACAAACCCTCTCCTCATTACTACCATCAGGAGGACAATCCCTCTCCTCATTACTACCATCAGGGAGGACAAACCCTCTCCTCATTACTACCATTAGGAGGACAAACCCTCTCCTCATTACTACCATCAGGAGGACAATCCCTCTCCTCATTACTACCATCAGGAGGGCAATCCCTCTCCTCATTACTACCATCAGGGGGACAAACCCTCTCCTCATTACTACCATCAGGAGGACAATCCCTCTCCTCATTACTACCATCAGGAGGACAAACCCTCTCCTCATTACTACCATCAGGGAGGACAATCCCTCTCCTCATTACTACCATCAGGAGGACAAAGCCTCTCCTCATTACTACCATCAGGAGGACAAACCCTCTCCTCAAACTACCAACAGGAGGACAATCCCTCTCCACATTTCTACCATCAGTAGGACAAACCCTCTCCTCATTACTACAATCAGGGAGGACAAACCCTCTCCTCATTACTACCATCAGGAGAAAAATCCCTTTCCTCATTACTACCATCAGGAGGACAAACCCTCTCCTCACTACTACAATCAGTCAGGACAATCCCTCTCCTCATTACAACCATCAGCAGGACAAACCCTCTCCTCTTTACAACCATCAGGAGAACATCGCTCTCCTCATTACTACCATCAGGGTGGTCAAACCCTCTCCTCATTACTACCATCAGGAGAACAAACCCTCTCATCATTACTACCATCAGAGAGGACAATCCCTCTCCTCATTACTACCATCAGGAGGACAAACCCTCTCCTCATTACTACCATCAGGGAGGACAATCCCTCTCCTCATTACTACCATTAGCAGGACAAACCCTCTCTTCTTTGCGACCATCAGGAGGACAATCCCTCTCCTCATTATTACCGTCATGGAGGACAAACCCTCTCCTCATTACTACCATCAGGAGGACAAACCCTCTCCTCATTACTACCATCAGGAGGACAATCCCTCTCCTCATTACTACCATCTGGAGGACAAACCCTCTCCTCATTACTACCATCAGGAGGACAAACCCTCTCCTCATTACTACCATTAGGGAGGACAAACCCTCTCCTCATTACTACCATCAGGAGGACAATCCCTCTCCTCATTACTACCATCAGGAGGACAAACCCTCTCCTCATTACTACCATCAGGGAGGACAATCCCTCTCCTCATTACTACCATCAGGAGGACAATCCCTCTCCTCATTACTACCATTAGGAGGACAAACCCTCTCCTCATTGCTACGATCAGGGTTGACAACACTCTCCTCATTACTACCATCAGGAGGACAAACCCTCTCCTTATTACTACGAACAGAAAGGACAAACCCTCCCCTCACTACTACCATCAGAGAGGACAATCCCTCTCCTCATTACTACGAACAGAAAGGACAAACCCTCACCTCATTACTACCATTAGGAAGACAAACACTCTCCTCATTACTACCATCAGGAGGACAATCCCTCTCCTCATTACAACCATCAGGAAGACAAACACTCTCCTCATTACTACCATCAGGAGGACAAACCCTCTCCTCATTACTACCATCAGGGTGGTCAAACCCTCTCCTCATTACTACCATCAGGAGGACAAACGCTCTGCTCAAACTACCATCAGGAGGACAATCCTTCTCCACATTACTACCATCAGGAGGACAAACCCTCTGCTCATCAGTACCATCAGTAGGACAAACCCTCTTCTCATTACGACCATCAGGAGGACAAACCCTCTCCTCATTACTACCATCAGGAGGACAAACCCTCTCCTCATTACTACAATCAGGGAGGACAAACCCTCTCCTCATTACTACCATCAGGAGGACAATCCCTCTCCTCATTACTACCATCAGGGAGGACAATCCTTCTCCTCATTACTCCCATTAGGAGGACAATCCCTCTCCTCATTACTACCATCAGGAGAACATCCCTCTCCTCATTACTACCATCAGGGAGGTCAAACCCTCTCCTCATTACTACCATCAGGAGAACAAACCCTCTCCTCAAACTACCATCAGGAGGACAATCCTTCTCCTCATTACTACCATCAGGAGGACAATCCCTCTCCTCATTACTACCATCAGGAGGACAAACCCTCTCCTCATTACTACCATCAGGGAGGACAAACCCTCTCCTCATTACTACCATCAGGAGGACAATCCCTCTCCTCATTACTACCATCAGGAGGACAAACCCTCTCCTCATTACTACAATCAGTGAGGACAATCCCTCTCCTCATTACTACCATCAGGAGGACAAACCCTCTCCTCATTACTACCATCAGAGAGGACAATCCCTCTCCTCATTACTACCATCGGGAGGACAAACACTCTCCTCATTACTACCAACAGGAGGACAAACCCTCTCCCCATTACTACCATCAGGAGGACAAACCCTCTCCTCACTACTACAATCAGTGAGGACAATCCCTCTCCTCATTACTACCATCAGGAGGACAAACCCTCTCCTCATTACTACCATCAGGAGGACAATCCCTCTCCTCATTACTACCATCAGGAGGACAATCCCTCTCCTCATTACTACCATCAGGAGGACAATCACTCTCCTCATTACTACCATCAGGAGGACAATCCCTCTCCTCATTACTACCATCAGGAGGACAAACCCTCTCCTCATTACTACAACCAGGAGGACAACCCTCTCCTCATCACTACCATCAGTAGGACAAACCCTCTCCTCATTACTACAATCAGGGAGGACAAACCCTCTCCTCATTACTACCATCAGGAGAAAAATCCCTTTCCTCATTACTACCATCAGGAGGACAAACCCTCTCCTCACTACTACAATCAGTCAGGAGAACCCCTTTGCTCATTTCTATGATCAGGAGGACAAACACTCTCCTCATTACTACCATCAGGAGAACATCCCTCTCCTCATTACTACCATCAGGGAGGACAAACCCTCTCCTCATTACTACCATCAGGAGGACAAACCCTCTCATCATCACAACCATCAGGAGAACATCCCTATCCTCATTACTACCATCAGGAGGACAAACCTTGTCCTCATTACTACCATCAGGGAGACAATCGCTCTCCTCATTACTACCATCAGGAGGACAAACCCTCTCCTCATTACTACCATCAGGAGGACAAACCCTCTCCTCATTACTACCATCAGGGAGGACAAACCCTCTCCTCATTACTACCATCAGGAGGACAAACCCTCTCATCATTACTACCATCAGAGAGGACAATCCCTCTCCTCATTACTACCATCGGGAGGACAAACACTCTCCTCATTACTACCAACAGGAGGACAAACCCTCTCCTCATTACTACCATCAGGAGGACAAACCCTCTCCTCTTTGCGACCATCAGGAGGACAATCCCTCTCCTCATTATTACCATCATGGAGGACAAACCCTCTCCTCATTACTACCATCAGGGAGGACAATCCCTCTCCTCAGTACTACCATCAGGAGGACAATCCCTCCCCTCATTACTACCATTAGGAGGACAAACCCTCTCCTCATTGCTACGATCAGGGTTGACAACTCTCTCCTCATTACTACCATCAGGAGGACAAACCCTCTCCTGATTACTAGAACAGAAAGGACAAACCCTCCCCTCACTACTAACATCAGAGAGGACAATCCCTCTCCTCATTACTACGAAAAGAAAGGACAAACGCTCTCCTCATTACTACCATCAGGAGGACAAACCCTCTCCTCATTACTACCATCAGGAGGACAAACCCTCTCCTCATCACTACCATCAGTAGGACAAACCCTCTCCTCATTACTATAATCAGGGAGGACAAACCCTCTCCTCATTACTACCATCAAGAGAAAAATCCCTCTCCTCATTACTAACATCAGGAGGACAAACCCTCTCCTCACTACTACAATCAGTGAGGACAATCCCTCTCCTCATTACAACCATCAGGAGGACAAACCCTCTCCTCTTTACAACCATCAGGAGAACATCGCTCGCCTCATTACTACCATCAGGGTGGTCAAACCCTCTCCTCATTACTACCATCAGGAGGACAAACGCTCTGCTCAAACTACCATCAGGAGGACAATCCTTCTCCACATTACTACCATCAGGATGACAAACCCTCTCCTCATTACAGCCCTCAGGAGGACAAACCCTCTCGTCATTACTACCATCAGGAGGACAAACCCTCTCCTCATTACTACCATCAGGAGGACAAACCCTCTCCTCATTACTACAATCAGGGAGGACAAACCCTCTCCTCATTACTACCATCAGGAGGACAATCCCTCTCCTCATTACTACCATCAGGAGGACAAACCCTCTCCTCATTACTACCATCAGGGAGGACAATCCCTCTCCTCATTACTACCATCAGGAGGACAATCCCTCTCCTCATTACTTCCATTAGGATGACAAACCCTCTCCTCATTGCTACCATCAGGAGGACAATCCTCTCCTCATTACTACCATCAGGAGGACAAACCCTCTCCTCATTACTACGAACAGAAAGGACAAACCCTCTCCTCATTACTACCATCAGGAGGACAAACCCTCTCCTCATTACTACCATCAGGAAGGACAAACCCTCTCCTCATTACTACCATCAGGAGGACAAACCCTCTCCTCATTACTACCATCAGGAGGACAAACCCTCTCCTGATTACTAACACAAGGGCAGACAAACCCTCTCCTCATTACTACCATTAGGGAGGACAAACCCTCTCCTCTTTACTACCATCAGGGGGACAATCCCTCTCCTCATTACTACCATCAGGAGGACAAACCCTCTCCTCATTACTACCATCAGGAGGACAATCCCTCTCCTCATTACTACCATCAGGAGGACAAACCCTCTCCTCTTTACAACCATCAGGAGAACAATCGCTCTCCTCATTACAACCATCAGGGTGGTCAAACCCTCTCCTCATTACTACCATCAGGAGGACAAACCCTCTCCTCATTACTACCATCAGGAGGACAATCCCTCTCCTCATTACTACCATCGGGAGGACAAACCCTCTCCTCATTACTACCAACAGGAGGACAAACCCTCTCCTCATTACTACCATCAGGAGGACAAACCCTCTCCTCATTACTACCATCAGGGAGGTCAAACCCTCTCCTCATTACTACCATCAGGAGAACAAACCCTCTCATCATTACTACCATCAGAGAGGACAATCCCTCTCCTCATTACTACCATCGGGAGGACAAACACTCTCCTCATTACTACCAACAGGAGGACAAACCCTCTCCCCATTACTACCATCAGGAGGACAAACCCTCTCCTCACTACTACAATCAGTGAGGACAATCCCTCTCCTCATTACTACCATTAGCAGGACAAACCCTCTCTTCTTTGCGACCATCAGGAGGACAATCCCTCTCCTCATTATTACCGTCATGGAGGACAAACCCTCTCCTCATTACTACCATCAGGGAGGACAATCCCTCTCCTCATTACTACCATCAGGGAGGACAATCCCTCTCCTCATTACTACCATCAGGGGGACAAACCCTCTCCTCATTACTACTATCAGGGAGGAAAATCCCTCTCCTCATTACAAGCATCTGGGAGGACAATCCCTCTCCTCATTGCTACGATCAGGGTTGACAACACTCTCCTCATTACTACCATCAGGAGGACAAACCCTCTCCTTATTACTACGAACAGAAAGGACAAACCCTCCCCTCACTACTACCATCAGGAGGACAACCCCTCTCCTCATTACTACAATCAGGGAGGACAAACCCTCTCCTCATTACTACCATCAGGAGGACAAACCCTCTCCTCATTACTACCATCAGGAGGACAAACCCTCTCCTCATTACTACCATCAGGAGGACAATCCCTCTCCTCATTACTACCATCAGGAGGACAAACCCTCTCCTCATTACTACCATCAGGGAGGACAATCCCTCTCCTCATTACTACCATCAGGGGGACAAACACTCTCCTCATTACTACCATCAGGAGAACAAACCCTCTCCTCATTACTACCATCAGGAGGACAAACCCTCTCCTCATTACTACCATCAGGGAGGACAATCCCTCTCCTCATTACTACCATCAGGAGGACAAACCCTCTCCTCATTACTACCATCAGGGAGGACAAACCCTCTCCTCATTACTACCATCAGGAGAACAATCCCTCTCCTCATTACTACCATCAGGAGGACAAACCCTCTCCTCATTACTACCATCAGGGAGGACAAACCCTCTCCTCATTACTACCATCAGGAGGACAATCCCTCTCCTCATTACTACCATCAGGGGGACAAACACTCTCCTCATTACTACCATCAGGAGAACAAACCCTCTCCTCATTACTACCATCAGGAGGACAAACCCTCTCCTCATTACTACCATCAGGAGGACAATCCCTCTCCTCATTACTACCATCAGGGAGGACAAACCCTCTCCTCATTACTACCATCAGGGGGCAAACCCTCTCCTCATTACTACCATCAGGAGGACAATCCCTCTCCTCATTACTACCATCAGGGAGGACAATCCCTCTCCTCATTACTACCATCAGGGGGCAAACCCTCTCCTCATTACTACCATTAGGGAGGACAAACCCTCTCCTCATTACTACCATCAGGAGGACAATCCCTCTCCTCATTACTACCATCAGGAGGACAAACCCTCTCCTCATTACTACCATCAGGAGGACAATCCCTCTCCTCATTACTACCATTAGGAGGACAAACCCTCTCCTCATTGCTACCATCAGGAGGACAATCCCTCTCCTCATTACTACCGTCAGGGAGGACAAACCCTCTCCTCATTACTACCATCAGGAGGACAAACCCTCTCCTCATTACTACCATCAGGAGGACAATCCCTCTCCTCATTACTACCATCAGGAGGACAAACCCTCTCCTCATTACTACCATCAGGGAGGACAAACCCTCTCCTCATTACTACCATCAGGAGGACAATCCCTCTCCTCATTACTACCATCAGGAGGACAATCCCTCTCCTCATTACTACCATCAGGAGGACAAACCCTCTCCTCATTACTACGAACAGAAAGGACAAACCCTCTCCTCATTACTACCATCAGGGAGGACAATCCCGCTCCTCATTACTACGAACAGAAAGGACGAACGCTCTCCTCATTACTACCATGAGGAGGACAAACCCTCTCCTCATTACTACGAACAGAAAGGACAAACCCTCACCTCATTACTACCATTAGGGTGAACAAACCCTCTCCTCATTACTACCATCAGGGAGGACAATCACTCTCCTCATTACTACCATCAGGAGGACAATCCCTCTCCTCATTACTACCATCAGGAGGACAAACCCTCTCCTCATTACTACCATCAGGAAGACAAACACTCTCCTCATTACTACCATCAGGGAGGACAAACCCTCTCCTCATTACTACCATCAGGAGGACAAACCTTCTCCTCATTACTACCATCAGGGAGGACAATCCTTCTCCTCATTACTCCCATTAGGAGGACAATCCCTCTCCTCATTACTACCATCAGGAGAACAAACCCTCTCCTCATTACTACAATCAGGAGGACAATCCCTCTCCTCATTACTACCATCAGGGAGGACAAACCCTCTCCTCATTACTACCATCAGGAGGACAAACCCTCTCCTCATTACTACCATCAGGAGGACAATCCCTCTCCTCATTACTACCATCAGGAGGACAAACCCTCTCCTCATTACTACCATCAGGAGAACAAACCCTCTCCTCATTACTACCATCAGGGAGGACAATCCCTCTCCTCATTACTACCATCAGGAGGACAAACCCTCTCCTCATTACTACCATCAGGAGGACAATCCCTCTCCTCATTACTACCATCAGGAGGACAATCCCTCTCCTCATTACTACCATCAGGAGGACAAACCCTCTCCTCATTACTACCATCAGGGAGGACAAACCCTCTCCTCATTACTACCATCAGGAGGACAATCCCTCTCCTCATTACTACCATCAGGAGGACAAACCCTCTCCTCATTACTACCATCAGGAGAACAATCCCTCTCCTCATTACTAATGTCAGGAGGGCAAACCCTCTCCTCATTACTACCATCAGGAGGACAATCCCTCTCCTCATTACTACCATCAGGGAGGACAAACCCTCTCCTCATTACTACCATCAGGAGGACAAACCCTCTCCTCATTACTACCATCAGGGAGGACAATCCCTCTCCTCATTACTACCATCAGGAGGACAAACCCTCTCCTCATTACTACCATCAGGGAGGACAAACCCTCTCCTCATTACTACCATCAGGAGGACAATCCCTCTCCTCATTACTACCATCAGGAGGACAATCCCTCTCCTCATTACTACCATCAGGAGGACAAACCCTCTCCTCATTACTACAAACAGAAAGGACAAATCTCTCCCTCACTACTACCATCAGGGAGGACAATCCCTCTCCTCATTACTACCTTCAGGAGGACAAACCCTCTCCTCATTACTACCATCAGGAGGACAAACCCTCTCCTGATTACTACAAACAGAAAGGACAAACCCTCTCCTCATTACTACCATCAGGAGGACAAACCCTCTCCTCATTACTACCATCAGGAAGGACAAACCCTCTCCTCATTACTACCATCAGGAGGACAAACCCTCTCCTCATTACTACCAACAGAAAGGACAAACCCTCTCCTCATTACTACCATTAGGGCGAACAATCCCTCTCCTCATTACTACCATCAGGGAGGACAATCCTTCTCCTCATTACTCCCATTAGGAGGACAATCCCTCTCCTCATTACTACCATCAGGAGGACAAACCCTCTCCTCATTACAACCATCAGGAAGACAAACACTCTCCTCATTACTACCATCAGGGGGACAAACCCTCTCCTCATTACTACCATTAGGGAGGACAAACCCTCTCCTCATTACTACCATCAGGGAGGACAATCCCTCTCCTCATTACTACCATTAGGAAGACAAACACTCTCCTCATTACTACCATCAGGAGGACAAACCCTCTCCTCATTACAACCATCAGGAAGACAAACCCTCTCCTCATTACTACCATCAGGAGGACAAACCCTCTCCTCATTACTACCATTAGGGAGGACAAACCCTCTCCTCATTACTACCATCAGGGGGACAATCCCTCTCCTCATTACTACCATCAGGAGGGCAAACCTTCTCCTCATTACTACCATCAGGGAGGACAATCCCTCTCCTCATTACTACCATCAGGAAGGACAAACCCTCTCCTCATTACTACCATTAGGGCGAAATATCCCTCTCCTCATTACTACCATCAGGGAGGACAATCCCTCTCCTCATTACTACCATTAGGAGGACAGCCCTCTCCTCATTACTACCATTAGGGTGAACAAACCCTCTCCTCATTACAACCATCAGGAAGACAAACACTCTCCTCATTACTACCATCAGGAGGACAAACCCTCTCCTCTTTACTACCATTAGGGAGGACAAACCCTCTCCTCATTACTACCATCAGGAGGACAATCCCTCTCCTCATTACTACCATCAGGACGACAAACCTTCTCCTCATTACAACCATCAGGGAGGACAATCCCTCTCCTCATTACTACCATCAGGGAGGACAATCCCTCTCCTCATTACTACCATCAGGAGGACAAACCCTCTCCTCATTACTACCATCAGGAGAACAAACCCTCTCCTCATTACTACAATCAGGAGGACAATCCCTCTCCTCATTACTACCATCAGGAGAACAAACCCTCTCCTCATTACTACAACCAGGAGGACAATCCCTCTCCTCATTACTACCATTAGGGGGACAAACCCTCTCCTGATTACTATCATCAGGGATGACAATCCCTCTCCTCATTACTACCATCAGGAGGACAAACCCTCTCCTCATTACTACCATCAGGGAGGACAAACCCTCTCCTCATTACTACCATCAGGAGGACAAACCCTCTCCTCATTACTACCATCAGGAGGACAATCCCTCTCCTCATTACTACCATCAGGAGGACAAACCCTCTCCTCATTACTACCAACCAGGAGGACAAACCCTCTCCTCATTACTACCATCAGGAGGACAATCCCTCTCCTCATTACTACCATCAGGAGGACAAACCCTCTCCTCATTACTACCATCAGGAGGACAATCCCTCTCCTCATTACTACCATCAGGAGGACAATCCCTCTCCTCATTACTACCATCAGGAGGACAAACCCTCTCCTCATTACTACCATCAGGGAGGACAAACCCTCTCCTCATTACTACCATCAGGAGGACAATCCCTCTCCTCATTACTACCATCAGGAGGACAAACCCTCTCCTCACTACTACCAACAGGAGGACAATCCCTCTCCTCATTACTACCATCAGGAGAACAAACCCTCTCATCATTACTACCATCAGAGAGGACAATCCCTCTCCTCATTACTACCATCGGGAGGACAAACACTCTCCTCATTACTACCAACAGGAGGACAAACCCTCTCCCCATTACTACCATCAGGAGGACAAACCCTCTCCTCATTACTACCATCAGGGAGGACAATCCCTCTCCTCATTACTACCATCAGGGAGGACAAACCTTCTCCTCATTACTACCATTAGGAGGACAATCCCTCTCCTCATTACTACCATCAGGAGGACAAACCCTCTCCTCATTACTACAATCAGGAGGACAATCCCTCTCCTCATTATTACCGTCATGAGGACAAACCCTCTCCTCATTACTACCATCAGGGAGGACAAACCCTTTGCTCATTACTATGATCAGGAGGACAAACCCTCTCCTCATTACTACCATCAGGAGGACAAACCCTCTCCTCATTACTACCATCAGGAGGACAAACCCTCTCCTCATTACTACAATCAGGAGGACAATCCCTCTCCTCATTACTACCATCAGGAGGACAAACCCTCTCCTCATTACTACCATCAGGAGGACAATCCCTCTCCTCATTACTACCATCAGGGAGGACAAACCCTCTCCTCATTACTACCATCAGGAGGACAAACCCTCTCCTCATTACTACCATCAGGAGGACAAACCCTCTCCTCATTACTACCATCAGGGAGGACAATCCCTCTCCTCATTACTACCATCAGGAGGACAAACCCTCTCCTCATTACTACCATCAGGGAGGACAAACCCTCTCCTCATTACTACCATCAGGAGGACAATCCCTCTCCTCATTACTACCATCAGGAGAACAAACCCTCTCCTCATTACTACAATCAGGAGGACAATCCCTCTCCTCATTACTACCATCAGGAGAACAAACCCTCTCCTCATTACTACCATCAGGAGGACAATCCCTCTCCTCATTACTACCATCAGGGAGGACAAACCCTCTCCTCATTACTACCATCAGGAGGACAAACCCTCTCCTCATTACTACCATCAGGGAGGACAATCCCTCTCCTCATTACTACCATCAGGAGGACAATCCCTCTCCTCATTACTACCATCAGGGAGGACAATCCCTCTCCTCATTACTACCATCAGGGAGGACAATCCCTCTCCTCATTACTACCATCAGGGAGGACAATCCCTCTCCTCATTACTACCATCAGGAGGACAAACCCTCTCCTCATTACTACCATCAGGAGAACAAACCCTCTCCTCATTACTACCATCAGGAGGACAAACCCTCTCCTCATTACTACAACCAGGAGGACAATCCCTCTCCTCATTACTACCATCAGGAGAACAAACCCTCTCCTCATTACTACCATCAGGAGGACAAACCCTCTCCTCATTACAACAATCAGGGAGGACAATCCCTCTCCTCATTACTATTATCAGGGAGGACAATCCCTCTCCTCATTACTACCATCAGGAGGACAAACCCTCTCCTCATTACTACGAACAGAAAGGACAAACCCTCACCTCATTACTACCATTAGGGTGAACAAACCCTCTCCTCACTACAACCATCAGGGAGGAGAATCACTCTCCTTATTACTTCCATTAGGAGGACAATCCCTCTCCTCATTCCTACCATTAGGAGGACAAACCCTCTCCTCATTACAACCATCAGGAAGACAAACACTCTCCTCATTACTACCATCAGGGGGCAAACACTCTCCTCATTACTACCATTAGGGAGGACAAACCCTCTCCTCATTACTACCATCAGGAGGACAATCCCCCTCCTCATTACTACCATCAGGAGGACAAACCTTCTCCTCATTACAACCATCAGGGAGGACAATCCCTCTCCACATTACTACCATCAGGAAGGACAAACCCTCTCCTCATT
>NC_086130.1:0-55000 GCF_963921235.1 Mobula hypostoma
AACAGGGAGTCGGAAGAGAGTCGGGGAGGACAGTGGATGGGGTTTTTGACGGGGAGTCGGAGGAGAGGCGGGGAGGACGGTGGACGGGGTTTTTGGTGGGGAGTCGGAGGGAGAGACGGGGAGTCGGAGGAGAGACGGGGAGGACGGTGGACGGGGTTTTTGGCGGGGAGTCGGAGGAGAGACGGGGAGTCGGAGGAGAGACGGGGAGTTGGAGGAGAGATGGGGAGTCGGAGGAGAGACGGGGAGTCGGAGAAGAGACGGGAGGACAGTGGAGAGACGAGAAGTCGGAGGAGAGACGGGGAGTCGGAGGAGAGACGAGGAGGACGGTGGAGAGACGAGGAGTCGGAGCAGAGATGGTGAGTCGGAGGAGAAACAGGGAGTCGGAGGAGATACGGGGAGGACGGTGGAGAGACGGGGAGTCGGAGGAGAGACAGGGAGTCGGAGGAGAGACGGGCAGTCGGTGGAGAGATGGGGAGTCGGAGGAGAGACGGGGAGTCGGAGGAGAGATGGGGAGGACGGCAGACGGGTTTTTGAGGGGAGTCGGAGGAGAGACGGGGAGTCGGAGGAGAGACGAGGAGGACGGTGGAGAGACGGGGAGTCGGAGGAGAGACGGGGAGTCGGAGGAGAGACAGGGAGTCGGAGGAGAGACGGGGAGGACGGTGGAGAGACGGGGAGTCGGAGGAGAGACGGGGAGTCGGAGGAGAGACGGGGAGGACGGTGGACGGGGTTTTTGGCGGGGAGTCGGAGGAGAGACGAGGAGTCGGAGGAGTGGTGGGGAGTCGGAGGAGAGACGGGGAGTCAGAGTAGAGATGGAGAGTCGGAGGAGAGACGGGGAGTCAGAGTAGAGATGGGGAGTCGGAGGAGAGACGGGGAGTCGGTGGAGAGACGGGGAGTCGGAGGAGAGACGGGGAGGACGGTGGACGGGGTTTTTGGGAGGGAGTTGGAGGAGAGACCGGGAGTCGGAGGAGAGACGGGGAGTCGGTGGAGAGATGGGGAGTCGGAGGAGAGACGGGGAGTCGGAGGAGAGACGGTTGGACAGTGGAGAGACGAGAAGTCGGAGGAGAGACGGGGAGTCGGAGGAGAGACGGGGAGGACGGTGGAGAGACGAGGAGTCGGAGGAGAGATGGGGAGTCGGAGGAGAGACGGGGAGTCGGAGGAGAGACGGGGAGTCGGAGGAGAGACGGGAGGACAGTGGAGAGACGAGAAGTCGGAGGAGAGACAGGGAGTCGGAGGAGAGACGAGGAGGACGGTGGAGAGACGAGGAGTCGGAGCAGAGATGGTGAGTCGGAGGAGAAACGGGGAGTCGGAGGAGAGACGGGTAGTCGGAGGAGAGACGGGGAGGACGGTGGAGAGACGGGGAGTTGGAGGAGAGACGGGGAGTCGGAGGAGAGACGGGGAGTCGGAGGACAGACGGGGAGTCGGAGGAGAGATGGGGAGTCGGAGGAGAGACGGGGAGTCGGAGGAGAGACGGGGAGTCGGAGGAGAGACGGGGAGTCGGAGGAGAGATGGGGAGTCGGAGGAGAGACGGGGAGTCGGAGGGGAGACGGGGAGTCGGAGCAGAGACGAGAAATCGGAGGAGAGACGGGGAGTCGGAGGAGAGACGAGGAGTCGGAGCAGAGATGGTGAGTCGGAGGAGAAACAGGGAGTCGGAGGAGATACGGGGAGGACGGTGGAGAGACGGGGAGTCGGAGGAGAGACAGGGAGTCGGAGGAGAGACGGGGAGTCGGAGGACTTACAGGGAGTCGGAGGAGAGATGGGGAGTCGGAGGAGTGATGGGGAGTCGGAGGAGTGATGGGGAGTCGGAGGAGAGATGGGGAGTCGGAGGAGAGACGGGGAGTCGGAGGAGAGACAGGGAGTCGGAGGAGAGACGGGGAGTCAGAGGAGAGATGGGGAGTCGGAGGAGAGACGAGGAGGACGGTGGACGGGGTTTTTGGTGGGGAGTCGGAGGAGAGACGGGGAGTCGGAGGAGAGACGGGGAGTCAGAGGAGAGACAGTGAGTCGGTGGAGAGATGGGGAGTCGGAGGAGAGACGGGGAGTCGGAGGAGAGACGGTTGGACAGTGGAGAGACGAGAAGTCGGAGGAGAGACGGGGAGTCGGAGGAGAGACGAGGAGGACGGTGGAGAGACGAGGAGTCGGAGCAGAGATGGTGAGTCGGAGGAGAAACAAGGAGTCGGAGGAGAGACGGGGAGTCGGAGGAGAGACGGGAGGACAGTGGAGAGACGAGAAGTCGGAGGAGAGACGGGGAGTCGGAGGAGAGACGAGGAGGACGGTGGAGAGACGAGGAGTCGGAGCAGAGATGGTGAGTCGGAGGAGAGACGGGGAGTCGGAGGAGAGACTGGGAGGACGGTGGAGAGACGGGGAGTCAGAGGAGAGACAGGGAGTCGGAGGAGAGACGGGGAGTCGGAGGACTTACAGGGAGTCGGAGTAGAGATGGGGAGTCGGAGGAGAGACGGGGAGTCAGAGTAGAGATGGGGAGTCGGAGGAGAGACGGGGAGTCAGAGTAGAGATGGGGAGTCGGAGGAGAGACGGGGAGTCGGAGGAGAGACGGGGAGTCGGAGGAGAGACGGGGAGTCGGAGGAGAGACGGGGAGTCGGAGGAGAGACGAGGAGGACGGTGGAGAGGTGTTTGGCGGTGAGTCGGAGGACAGATGGGGAGTCGGAGGAAAGACAAGGAGGACGGTGGACGGGGTTTTTGGCGGGGAGTCGGAGGAGAGACGGGGAGTCGGAGGAGAGACGGGGAGTCGGAGGAGAGACGGGGAGTCAGAGGAGAGACAGTGAGTCGGAGGAGAGATGGGGAGTCGGAGGAGAGACGGGGAGTCGGAGGAGAGACGGTTGGACAGTGGAGAGATGAGAAGTCGGAGGAGAGACGGGGAGTCGGAGGAGAGACGAGGAGGACGGTGGAGAGACGGGAATGACGGTGGGGAGACGGGGAGTCGGAGGAGAGACAGGGAGTCGGAGGAGAGACGGGGAGTCGGAGGAGAGACAGGGAGCCGGATGAGAGACGGCGAGTCGGAGGAGAGACAAGGAGACGGAGGAGATACAGGGAGTCGGAGGAGAGACGAGGAAGACGGTGGACGTGCGGGAGTTTTTATCGGGTAGTCGGAGGAGAGACGGGGAGGACGGAGGACAGACGGGGAGTCGGTGGTGAGACATGGAGTCGGAAGAGAGACGTGGAGTCGGAGGAGGGACGGGGTGGACGGTGGAGAGACGGCGAGTCGGAGGAGAGACGGGGAGGACTATGGAGAGACGGGAAGTCAGAGTAGAGACGGGGAGGACGGTGGACGGGGTTTTTGGTGGGGAGTCGGAGGAGAGACAGGGAGTCGGAGGAGAGACGGGGAGGACGGTGTACGGGGTTTTTGATGGGGAGTCGGAGGAGAGACGGAGGACGGTGGACTGGGTTTTTGGTGGGGATTCGGAGGAGAGACAAGGAGGACGGTGGACGTGCGGGTGTTTCTGCGGGGAGTCGGAAGAGAGTTGGGGAGTCGGAGGAGAGACGAGGAGGACGGTGGACGGGGTTTTTGGCGGGGAGTCGGAGGAGAGACGAGGAGGACGGTGGACGGGGTTTTTGGCGGGGAGTCGGAGGAGAGACAGGGAGTCGGAAGAGAGACGGGGAGTCGGAGGAGAGACTGGGAGGACGGTGGACGGGGTTTTCGGCGGGGAGTCGGAGGAGAAACGGGGAGGACAGTGGACGGGGATTTTGGTGGGGAGTCGGAGGAGAGACAGGGAGTCGGAGGAGAGTCGGGCAGGACGGTGGACGGGGTTTTTGATGGGGTGTCGTAGGAGAGACAAGGAGGACGGTGGACTGGGTTTTTGGTGGGGAGTCGGAGGAGAGACGGAGGACGGTGGACGGGGTTTTTGGTGGGGAGTCGGAGGAGAGACGGGGAGTCGGAGGAGAGACGGGGAGTCGGAGGAGAGACGGGGAGGACGGTGGACGGGGTTTTTGGGGGGGAGTCGGAGGAGTGACGGGAGTCGGTGGAGAGTCGGAGAGTCGGAGGATAGACGGGGGGTCTGAGGAGAGACGTGGGGTCGGAGGAGAGACGGGGAGGACGGTGGACGGGGTTTTTGGCGGGGAGTCGGAGGAGAGACGTGGAGTCGGAGTAGAGACGGGGAGTTGGAGGAGAGACGGGGAGTTGGAGGAGAGACGACGAGTCGGAGGAGAGACGTGGAGTCGGAGTAGAGACGGGGAGTTGGAGGAGAGACGGGCAGTTGGAGAAGAGACGGGCAGTCGGAGGAGAGACGAGGAGGATGGTGGACAGGGTTTTTGGCAGAGAGTCGGAGGAGAGACGGGGAGGACAGTGGATGGGGATTTTGGTGGGGAGTCGGAGGAGAAACAGGGAGTCGGAAGAGAGACGGGGAGGACAGTGGACGGGGTTTTTGGCGGGGAGTCGGAGGAGAGACGGGGAGGACGGTGGACGGGGTTTTTGGTGGGGAGTCGGAGGAGAGACGGGGAGTCGGAGGAGAGACGGGGAGGACGGTGGACGGGGTTTTTGGCGGGGAGTCAGAGGAGAGATGGGGAGTCGGAGGAGAGACGGGGAGTTGGAGGAGAGCTGGGGAGTCGGAGGAGAGACGGGGAGTCGGAGAAGAGACGGGAGGACAGTGGAGAGACGAGAAGTCGGAGGAGAGACGGGGAGTCGGAGGAGAGACGAGGAGGACGGTGGAGAGACGAGGAGTCGGAGCAGAGATGGTGAGTCGGAGGAGAAACAGGGAGTCGGAGGAGATACGGGGAGGACGGTGGAGAGACGGGGAGTCGGAGGAGAGACAGGGAGTCGGAGGAGAGACGGGGAGTCGGAGGAGAGACAGGGAGTCGGAGGAGAGACGGGGAGTCGGAGGAGAGACGGGGAGTCGGAGGAGAGATGGGGAGTCGGAGGAGAGATGGGGAGTCGGAGGAGAGACGGGGAGTCGGAGGAGAGACGGGGAGTCGGAGGAGAGACGGGGAGTCGGTGGAGAGACGGGGAGTCGGAGGAGAGACAGTGAGTCGGTGGAGAGATGGGGAGTCGGAGGAGAGACGGGGAGTCGGAGGAGAGACAGTGAGTCGGTGGAGAGATGGGGAGTCGGAGGAGAGACGGGGAGTCGGAGGAGAGACGGTTGGACAGTGGAGAGACGAGAAGTCGGAGGAGAGACGGGGAGTCGGAGGAGAGACGAGGAGGACGGTGGAGAGACGAGGAGTCGGAGCAGAGATGGTGAGTCGGAGGAGAAACGAGGAGTCGGAGGAGAGACGGGGAGTCGGAGGAGAGACGGGAGGACAGTGGAGAGACGAGAAGTCGGAGGAGAGACAGGGAGTCGGAGGAGAGACGAGGAGGACGGTGGAGAGACGAGGAGTCGGAGCAGAGATGGTGAGTCGGAGGAGAAACGAGGAGTCGGAGGAGAAACGGGGAGTCGGAGGAGAGACGGGGAGGACGGTGGAGAGACGGGGAGTCAGAGGAGAGACAGGGAGTCGGAGGAGAGACTGGGAGGACGGTGGACGGGGTTTTTGGGGGGAGTCGGAGGAGAGATGGGGAGTCGGAGGAGAGACGGGGAGTCGGAGGAGAGATGGGGAGTCGGAGGAGAGACGGGGAGTCAGAGGAGAGATGGGGAGTCGGAGGAGAGACGAGGAGGACGGTGGAGGGGGAGGGGAGACGGGGAGTCGGAGGAGAGACGAAGAGTCGGAGGAGAGACGGGGAGTCGGAGGAGAGACGAGGAGTCGGAGCAGAGATGGTGAGTCGGAGGAGAAACGGGGAGTCGGAGGAGATACGGGGAGGACGGTGGAGAGACGGGGAGTCAGAGGAGAGACAGGGAGTCGGAGGAGAGACGGGGAGTCGGAGGACTTACAGGGAGTCGGAGGAGAGATGGGGAGTCGGAGGAGTGATGGGGAGTCGGAGGAGTGATGGGGAGTCAGAGGAGAGATGGGGAGTCGGAGGAGAGACGGGGAGTCGGAGGAGATACGGGGAGTCAGAGGAGAGACAGTGAGTCGGTGGAGAGACGGGGAGTCAGAGGAGAGACAGTGAGTCGGTGGAGAGATGGGGAGTCGGAGGAGAGACGGGGAGTCGGAGGAGAGACGGGGAGTCGGAGGAGAGACGGGAGGACGGTGGACGGGGTTTTTTGGGGGGAGTCGGAGGAGAGACGGGGAGTCGGAGGAGAGACGGTTGGACAGTGGAGAGACGAGAAGTCGGAGGAGAGACGGGGAGTCGGAGGAGAGACGAGGAGGACGGTGGAGAGACGAGGAGTCGGAGCAGAGATGGTGAGTCGGAGGAGAAACGAGGAGTCGGAGGAGAGACGGGGAGTCGGAGGAGAGACGGGAGGACAGTGGAGAGACGAGAAGTCGGAGGAGAGACGGGGAGTCGGAGGAGAGACGAGGAGGACGGTGGAGAGACGAGGAGTCGGAGGAGAGATGGGGAGTCGGAGGAGAGACGGGGAGTCGGAGGAGAGACTGGGAGGACGGTGGACGGGGTTTTTGGGGGGGAGTCCGAGGAGAGACAGGGAGTCAGTGGAGAGACGGGGAGTCGGAGGAGAAATGTGGGGTCAGAGTAGAGATGGGGAGTCGGAGGAGAGACGGGGAGTCAGAGTAGAGATGGGGAGTTGGAGGAGAGACAGGGAGTCAGAGTAGAGATGGGGAGTCGGAGGAGAGACGAGGAGGACGGTGGACGGGGTATTTGGCGGGGAGTCGGAGGAGAGACGAGGAGTTGGAGGAGAGACGGGGAGTCGGAGGAGAGACAGGGAGTCGGAGGAGAGACGAGGAGGACGGTGGAGAGACGAGGAGTCGGAGCAGAGAAGGTGAGTCGGAGGAGATACGGGGAGTCGGAGGAGAGACGGGGAGTCAGAGGAGAGACAGGGAGTCGGAGGAGAGATGGGGAGTCGGAGGAGAGACGGGGAGTCGGAGGAGAGACGGTGGGACGGTGGAGAGACGGGGAGTCGGAGGAGAGACGGGGAGTCGGAGGAGAGACGAGGAGGACGGTGGACGGGAATGACGGTGGGGAGACGGGGAGTCGGAGGAGAGACAGGGAGTCGGAGGAGAGACGGGGAGTCGGAGGAGAGACAGGGAGCCGGATGAGAGACGGCGAGTCGGAGGAGAGACAAGGAGTCGGAGGAGATACAGGGAGTCGGAGGAGAGACGGGGAGGACGGTGGACGTGCGGGAGTTTTTATCGGGTAGTCGGAGGAGAGACGGGGAGGACGGAGGACAGACGGGGAGTCGGTGGAGAGACATGGAGTCGGAAGAGAGACGTGGAGTCGGAGGAGGGACGGGGTGGACGGTGGAGAGACGGCGAGTCGGAGGAGAGACTGGGAGGATGGAGGAGAGACGGGGAGTCGGAGGAGAGACGAGGGAGGACGGTGGACGGGGTTTTTGGTGGGGAGTCGGAGGAGAGACGAAGAGTCGGAGGAGAGACGAGGAGGACGGTGGACGGGGTTTTTGGCGGGGAGTCGGAGGAGAGACGAGGAGGACGGTGGACTGGGTTTTTGGTGGGGAGTCGGAGGAGAGACGGAGGATGGTGGACGGGGTTTTTGGTGGGGAGTCGGTGGAGAGACGGGGAGTCGGAGGAGAGACGGGGAGTCGGAGGAGAGACGGGGAGTCGGAGGAGAGACGAGGAGGACGGTGGACGGGGTTTTTGGGGGGGAGTCGGAGGAGAGACAGGGAGTCGGTGGAGAGACGGGGAGTCGGAGGAGAGACGGGGGGTCGGAGGAGAGACGTGGAGTCGGAGGAGAGACGGGGAGGACGGTGGACGGGGTTTTTGGCCAGGAGTCGGAGGAGAGACGTGGAGTCGGAGTAGAGACGGGGAGTTGGAGGAGAGACGGGGAGTTGGAGGAGAGACGACGAGTCGGAGGAGAGACGTGGAGTCGGAGTAGAGACGGGGAGTTGGAGGAGAGACGGGCAGTTGGAGAAGAGACGGGCAGTCGGAGGAGAGACGAGGAGGATGGTGGACAGCGTTTTTGGCAGAGAGTCGGAGGAGAGACGGGGAGGACAGTGGACGGGGATTTTGGTGGGGAGTCGGAGGAGAGACAGGGAGTCGGAAGAGAGTCGGGGAGGACTGTGGACGGGGTTTTTGGCGGGGAGTCGGAGGAGAGACGGGGAGGACGGTGGACGGGGTTTTTGGTGGGGAGTCGGAGGAGAGACGAAGAGTCGGAGGAGAGACGAGGAGGACGGTGGACGGGGTTTTTGGCGGGGAGTCAGAGGAGAGATGGGGAGTCGGAGGAGAGACGGGGAGTTGGAGGAGAGATGGGGAGTCGGAGGAGAGACGGGGAGTCGGAGGAGAGACGGGGAGTCAGAGGAGAGACAGTGAGTCGGTGGAGAGATGGGGAGTCGGAGGAGAGACGGGGAGTCGGAGGAGAGACGGTTGGACAGTGGAGAGACGAGAAGTCGGAGGAGAGACGGGGAGTCGGAGGAGAGACGAGGAGGACGGTGGAGAGACGAGGAGTCGGAGCAGAGATGGTGAGTCGGAGGAGAGACGGGGAGTCGGAGGAGAGACGGGGAGTCGGAGGAGAGACGAGGAGGACGGTGGAGAGACCAGGAGTCGGAGCAGAGATGGTGAGTCGGAGGAGAAACGGGGAGTCGGAGGAGATACGGGGAGGACGGTGGAGAGACTGGGAGTCAGAGGAGAGACAGGGAGTCGGAGGAGAGACGGGGAGTCGGAGGACTTACAGGGAGTCGGAGGAGAGATGGGGAGTCGGAGGAGAGATGGGGAGTCGGAGGAGAGATGGGGAGTCGGAGGAGAGACGGGGAGTCGGAGGAGAGATGGGGAGTCGGAGGAGAGACGGGGAGTCGGAGGAGAGACGGGGAGTCGGAGGAGAGACGGGGAGTCGGAGGAGAGACGGGGAGTCGGAGGAGAGACGAGGAGGACGGTGGACGGGGTTTTTGGCGGGGAGTCGGAGGAGAGACAGGGAGTCGGAGGAGAGACGAGGAGGACGGTGGAGAGACGGGGAGTCGGAGGAGAGATGGGGAGTCGGAGGAGAAACGGGGAGTCGGAGGAGATACGGGGAGGACGGTGGAGAGACTGGGAGTCAGAGGAGAGACAGGGAGTCGGAGGAGAGACGGGGAGTCGGAGGAGACAGGGAGTCGGAGGAGAGACGGGGAGTCGGAGGAGAGATGGGGAGTCGGAGGAGTGATGGGGAGTCGGAGGAGAGATGGGGAGTCGGAGGAGAGACGGGGAGTCGGAGGAGAGACGGGGAGTCGGAGGAGAGACGGGGAGTCGGTGGAGAGACGGGGAGTCGGAGGAGAGACGGGGAGTCGGTGGAGAGATGGGGAGTCGGAGGAGAGACAAGGAGTCGGAGGAGAGACGGGGAGTCGGAGGAGAGACGGGCAGTCGGTGGAGAGATGGGGAGTCGGATGAGAGATGGGGAGTCGGAGGAGAGACGGTTGGACGGTGGAGAGACGAGGAGTCGGAGGAGAGACGGGGAGTCGGAGGAGAGACGAGGAGGACGGTGGAGAGACGAGGAGTCGGAGCAGAGATGGTGAGTCGGAGGAGAAACGAGGAGTCGGAGGAGAGACGGGGAGTCGGAGGAGAGACGGGAGGACAGTGGAGAGACGAGAAGTCGGAGGAGAGACGGGGAGTCGGAGGAGAGACGCGGAGGACGGTGGCGAGACGGGGAGTCGGAGGAGAGATGGGGAGTCGGAGGAGAGACGGGGAGTCGGAGGAGAGACGGGGAGGACGGTGGAGAGACGGGGAGTCGGAGGAGAGACAGGGAGTCGGAGGAGAGACGAGGAGGACGGTGGACGGGGTTTTTGGCGGGGAGTCGGAGGAGAGATGGGGAGTCGGAGGAGTGATGGGGAGTCGGAGGAGTGATGGGGAGTCGGAGGAGTGATGGGGAGTCAGAGGAGAGATGGGGAGTCGGAGGAGAGACGGGGAGTCGGAAGTGAGACGGGGAGTCGGAGGAGAGACGAGGAGGAGGGTGGACGGGGTTTTGGTGGGGAGTCGGAGGAGAGACAGGGAGTCGGAAGAGAGACGAGGAGGACGGTGGAGAGACGGGGAGTCGGAGGAGAGACGGGGAGTCGGAGGAGAGACGGGGAGTCGGAGGAGAGACGGGGAGTCAGAGGAGAGACAGTGAGTCGGAGGAGAGATGGGGAGTCGGAGGAGAGACGGGAGGACGGGGAGTCGGAGGAGAGACGGGGAGTGGAGGAGAGACGAGGAGTCGGAGGAGAGACGGGGAGTCGGAGGAGAGACGAGGAGGACGGTGGAGATACGGGAATGACGGTGGGGAGACGGGGAGTCGGAGGAGAGACAGGGAGTCGGAGGAGAGACGGGGAGTCGGAGGAGAGACAGGGAGCCGGATGAGAGACGGCGAGTCGGAGGAGAGACAAGGAGACGGAGGAGATACAGGGAGTCGGAGGAGAAACGGGGAGGACCGTGGACGTGCGGGAGTTTTTATCGGGTAGTCGGAGGAGAGACGGGGAGGACGGAGGACAGACGGGGAGTCGGTGGTGAGACATGGAGTCGGAAGAGAGACGGGGAGTCGGAGGAGAGACGGGCAGTTGGAGAAGAGACGGGCAGTCGGAGGAGAGACGAGGAGGATGGTGGACAGGGTTTTTGGCGGAGAGTCGGAGGAGAGACGGGGAGGACGGTGGACGGGGTTTTTGGTGGGGAGTCGGAGGAGAGACAGGGAGTCGGAAGAGAGTCGGGCAGGACGGTGTACGGGGTTTTTGACGGGGAGTCGTAGGAGAGACGAGGAGGACGGTGGACGGGGTTTTTGGCGGGGAGTCGGAGGAGAGACGGGGAGGACGGTGGACGGGGTTTTTGGTGGGGAGTCGGAGGAGAGACAGGGAGTCGGAGGAGAGACGGGGAGTCGGAGGAGAGACGGGGAGTCGGAGGAGAGACGAGGAGGACGGTGGACGGGGTTTTTGGGGGGGAGTCGGAGGAGAGACAGGGAGTCGGTGGAGAGTCGGGGAGTCGGAGGAGAGACGGGGGGTCGGAGGAGAGACGTGGGGTCGGAGGAGAGACGGGGAGGACGGTGGACGGGGTTTTTGGCCAGGAGTCGGAGGAGAGACGTGGAGTCGGAGTAGAGACGGGGAGTTGGAGGAGAGACGGGGAGTTGGAGGAGAGACGACGAGTCGGAGGAGAGACGTGGAGTCGGAGTAGAGACGGGGAGTTGGAGGAGAGACGGGCAGTTGGAGAAGAGACGGGCAGTCGGAGGAGAGACGAGGAGGATGGTGGACAGGGTTTTTGGCAGAGAGTCGGAGGAGAGACGGGGAGGACAGTGGATGGGGATTTTGGTGGGGAGTCGGAGGAGAAACAGGGAGTCGGAAGAGAGTCGGGGAGGACTGTGGACGGGGTTTTTGGCGGGGAGTCGGAGGAGAGACGGGGAGGACGGTGGACGGGGTTTTTGGTGGGGAGTCGGAGGAGAGACGGGGAGTCGGAGGAGAGACGGGGAGGACGGTGGACGGGGTTTTTGGCGGGGAGTCGGAGGAGAGATGGGGAGTCGGAGGAGAGACGGGGAGTTGGAGGAGAGATGGGGAGTCGGAGGAGAGACGGGGAGTCGGAGGAGAGACGGGGAGTCAGAGGAGAGACAGTGAGTCGGTGGAGAGATGGGGAGTCGGAGGAGAGACGGGGAGTCGGAGGAGAGACGGGGAGGACAGTGGAGAGACGGGGAGTCGGAGGAGAGACGGGGAGTCGGAGGAGAGACGGGGAGGACGGTGGAGAGACGGGGAGTCGGAGGAGAGATGGGGAGTCGGAGGAGAGACGGGGAGTCGGAGGAGAGACGGGGAGTCGGAGGAGAGACGGGAGGACAGTGGAGAGACGAGAAGTCGGAGGAGAGACGGGGAGTCGGAGGAGAGACGAGGAGGACGGTGGAGAGACGAGGAGTCGGAGGAGAGATGGTGAGTCGGAGGAGAGACGGGGAGTCGGAGGAGAGACGGAGAGGACGGTGGAGAGACGGGGAGTCAGAGGAGAGATGGGGAGTCGGAGGAGAGACGGGGAGGACGGTGGAGAGACGGGGAGTCGGAGGAGAGATGGGGAGTCGGAGGAGAGATGGGGAGTCGGAGGAGAGACGGGGAGTCGGAGGAGAGACGGGGAGTCGGAGGAGAGACGGGGAGTCGGAGGAGAGACGGGGAGTCGGAGGAGAGACGGGGAGTCGGAGGAGAGACGGGGAGTCGGAGGAGAGACGGGGAGTCGGAGGAGAGACGAGGAGGACGGTGGACGGGGTTTTTGTCGGGGAGTCGGAGGAGAGACAGGGAGTCGGAGGAGAGACGAGGAGGACGGTGGAGAGACGGGGAGTCGGAGGAGAGACGGGGAGTCGGAGGAGAGACGGGGAGTCGGAGGAGAGACGGGGAGTCGGAGGAGAGACGGGGAGTCGGAGGAGAGATGGGGAGTCGGAGGAGAGACGGGGAGTCGGAGGAGAGACGGGAGGACAGTGCGGAGACTGTGAGTCGGAGGAGAGACGAGAAGTCGGAGGAGAGACGAGGAGTCGGAGGAGAGACGGGGAGGACGGTGGAGAGATGGGGAGTCGGAGGAGAGACAGGGAGTCGGAGGAGAGACGGGGAGTCGGAGGAGAGACAGGGAGCCGGATGAGAGACGGGGAGTCGGAGGAGAGACAAGGAGGACGGAGGAGAGACGGGGAGTCGGAGGAGAGACGAGGAGGACGGTGGACGTGCGGGAGTTTTTATCGGGTAGTCGGAGGAGAGACGGGGAGGACGGAGGACAGACGGGGAGTCGGTGGTGAGACATGGAGTCGGAAGAGAGACGTGGAGTCGGAGGAGGGACGGGGTGGACGGTGGAGAGACGGCGAGTCGGAGGAGAGACGGGGAGGACGGTGGAGAGACGGGGAGTCGGAGGAGAGACGGGGAGGACGGTGGACGGGGTTTTTGGTGGGGAGTCGGAGGAGAGACAGGGAGTCGGAAGAGAGATGGGAGGACGGTGGACGGGGTTTTTGGCGGGAAGTCGGAGGAGAGACGGGGAGGACGGTGGACTGGGTTTTTGGTGGGGAGTCGGAGGAGAGACGGAGGATGGTGGACGGGGTTTTTGGTGGGGAGTCGGTGGAGAGACGGGGAGTCGGAGGAGAGACGGGGAGTCGGAGGAGAGACGGGGAGGACGGTGGACGGGGTTTTTGGGGGGGAGTCGGAGGAGAGACAGGGAGTCGGTGGAGAGTCGGGGAGTCGGAGGAGAGACGGGGGGTCGGAGGAGAGACGTGGGGCCGGAGGAGAGACGGGAAGGACGGTGGACGGGGTTTTTGGCCAGGAGTCGGAGGAGAAACGTGGAGTCGGAGTAGAGACGGGGAGTTGGAGGAGAGACGGGGAGTTGGAGGAGAGACGACGAGTCGGAGGAGAGACGTGGAGTCGGAGGAGAGACGGGGAGTTGGAGGAGAGACGGGGAGTTGGAGGAGAGACGGGGAGTCGGAGGAGAGACGAGGAGGATGGTGGACAGGGTTTTTGGCAGAGAGTCGGAGGAGAGACGGGGAGGACAGTGGATGGGGATTTTGGTGGGGAGTCGGAGGAGAAACAGGGAGTCGGAAGAGAGATGGGAGGACGGTGGACGGGGTTTTTGGCGGGGAGTCGGAGGAGAGACGGGGAGGACGGTGGACGGGGTTTTTGGTGGGGAGTCGGAGGAGAGACGGGGAGTCGGAGGAGAGACGGGGAGGACGGTGGACGGGGTTTTTGGCGGGGAGTCGGAGGAGAGATGGGGAGTCGGAGGAGAGACGGGGAGTTGGAGGAGAGCTGGGGAGTCGGAGGAGAGACGGGGAGTCGGAGAAGAGACGGGAGGACAGTGGAGAGACGAGAAGTCGGAGGAGAGACGGGGAGTCGGAGGAGAGACGAGGAGGACGGTGGAGAGACGAGGAGTCGGAGCAGAGATGGTGAGTCGGAGGAGAAACAGGGAGTCGGAGGAGATACGGGGAGGACGGTGGAGAGACGGGGAGTCGGAGGAGAGACAGGGAGTCGGAGGAGAGACGGGGAGTTGGAGGAGAGCTGGGGAGTCGGAGGAGAGACGGGGAGTCGGAGAAGAGACGGGAGGACAGTGGAGAGACGAGAAGTCGGAGGAGAGACGGGGAGTCGGAGGAGAGACGAGGAGGACGGTGGAGAGACGAGGAGTCGGAGCAGAGATGGTGAGTCGGAGGAGAAACAGGGAGTCGGAGGAGATACGGGGAGGACGGTGGAGAGACGGGGAGTCGGAGGAGAGACAGGGAGTCGGAGGAGAGACGGGGAGTCGGAGGAGAGACGGGGAGTCGGAGGAGAGATGGGGAGTCGGAGGAGAGATGGGGAGTCGGAGGAGAGACGGGGAGTCGGAGGAGAGATGGGGAGTCGGAGGAGAGACGGGGAGTCGGAGGAGAGACGGGGAGTCGGAGGAGAGACAGTGAGTCGGTGGAGAGACGGGGAGTCGGAGGAGAGACGGGCAGTCGGTGGAGAGATGGGGAGTCGGAGGAGAGACGGGGAGTCGGAGGAGAGACAGGCAGTCGGTGGAGAGATGGGGAGTCGGAGGAGAGACGGGGAGTCGGAGGAGAGACGGGGGACAGTGGAGAGACGAGAAGTCGGAGGAGAGACGGGGAGTCGGAGGAGAGACGAGGAGGACGGTGGAGAGACGGGGAGTCGGAGTAGAGATGGGGAGTCGGAAGAGAGACGAGGAGGACGGTGAAGAGACGAGGAGTCGGAGGAGAGACTGGGAGGACGGTGGACGTCTGCTTGGGGGTAGTCGGAGGAGAGACGGGGAGTCGGAGGAGAGACAAGGAGGACGGTGGAGAGACGGGGAGTCGGAGGAGAGATGGTGAGTCGGAGGAGAAACGAGGAGTCGGAGGAGAAACGGGGAGTCGGAGGAGATACGGGGAGGACGGTGGAGAGACGGGGAGTCAGAGGAGAGACAGGGAGTCGGAGGAGAGACGGGGAGTCGGAGGAGAGACGGGGAGTCGGAGGAGAGATGGGGAGTCGGAGGAGAGATGGGGAGTCGGAGGAGAGACGGGGAGTCGGAGGAGAGACGGGGAGTCGGAGGAGAGATGGGGAGTCGGAGGAGAGACGGGGAGTCGGAGGGGAGACGGGGAGTCGGAGGAGAGACGGGGAGTCGGAGGAGAGACGGGGAGTCGGAGGAGAGACGAGGAGTCGGAGGAGAGATGGGGAGTCGGAGGAGAGACGGGGAGTCGGAGGAGAGACGGGGAGGATGGTGGAGAGACGGGGAGTCGGAGGAGAGACAGGGAGTCGGAGGAGAGACGGGGAGTCGGAGGAGAGACGGGGAGTCGGAGGAGAGACGGGGAGTCGGAGGAGAGACGGGGAGTCGGAGGAGAGACGGGGAGTCGGAGGAGAGATGGGGAGTCGGAGGAGAGACGGGGAGTCGGAGGAGAGACGGGGAGTCGGAGGAGAGACGGGGAGTCGGTGGAGAGACGGGGAGTCGGAGGAGAGACGGGGAGTCGGTGGAGAAATGGGGAGTCGGTGGAGAAACGGGGAGTCGGAGGACAGACGGGGAGTCGGAGGAGAGACTAGGAGGACGGTGGAGAGATGGGGAGTCGGAGGAGAGACGGGGAGTCGGAGGAGAGACGGTTGGACAGTGGAGAGACGAGAAGTCGGAGGAGAGACGGGGAGTCGGAGGAGAGACGGGAGGACGGTGGAGAGACGAGGAGTCGGAGCAGAGATGGTGAGTCGGAGGAGAAACGAGGAGTCGGAGGAGAGACGGGGAGTCGGAGGAGAGACGGGAGGACAGTGGAGAGACGAGAAGTCGGAGGAGAGACGGGGAGTCGGAGGAGAGACGAGGAGGACGGTGGAGAGACGGGGAGTCGGAGGAGAGACGGGGAGTCGGAGGAGAAACGGGGAGTCGGAGGAGATACGGGGAGGACGGTGGAGAGACGGGGAGTCAGAGGAGAGACAGGGAGTCGGAGGAGAGACGGGGAGTCGGAGGACTTACAGGGAGTCGGAGGAGAGATGGGGAGTCGGAGGAGTGATGGGGAGTCGGAGGAGTGATGGGGAGTCGGAGGAGTGATGGGGAGTCAGAGGAGAGATGGGGAGTCGGAGGAGAGACGGGGAGTCGGAGGGGAGACGGGGAGTCGGAGCAGAGACGAGAAGTCGGAGGAGAGACGGGGAGTCGGAGGAGAGACGAGGAGGACGGTGGAGAGACAAGAAGTCGGAGGAGAGACAGGGAGTCGGAGGAGAGACGAGGAGGACGGTGGAGAGACGGGGAGTCGGAGCAGAGACGGGGAGTCGGAGGAGAGACGGGGAGTCGGAGGAGAGACGGGGAGTCAGAGGAGAGACAGGGAGTCGGAGGAGAGATGGGGAGTCGGAGGAGAGACGGGGAGTCGGAGGAGAGACGGTTGGACGGAGGAGAGATGGGGAGTCGGAGGAGAGACGGGGAGTCGGAGGAGAGACGAGGAGGACGGTGGAGAGACGGGAATGACGGTGGGGAGACGGGGAGTCGGAGGAGAGACAGGGAGTCGGAGGAGAGACGGGGAGTCGGAGGAGAGACGGGGAGCCGGATGAGAGACGGCGAGTCGGAGGAGAGACAAGGAGTCGGAGGAGATACGGGGAGTCGGAGGAGAGACGGGGAGGACGGTGGACGGGGTTTTTGGCGGGGAGTCGGAGGAGAGACGGGGAGGACGGAGGACAGACGGGGAGTCGGTGGAGAGACAGGGAGTCGGAGGAGAGACGGGGAGTCGGAGGAGAGACGGGGAGGACGGTGGAGAGACGGGGAGTCGGAGGAGAGACGGGGAGGACTATGGAGAGACGGGGAGTCGGAGGAGAGACGGGGAGGACGGTGGACGGGGTTTTTGGTGGGGAGTCGGAGGAGAGACAGGGAGTCGGAAGAGAGTCGGGCAGGACGGTGTACAAGGTTTTTGACGGGGAGTCGTAGGAGAGACGAGGAGGACGGTAGACTGGGTTTTTGGTGGGGAGTCGGAGGAGAGACGGAGGATGGTGGACGGGGTTTTTGGTGGGGAGTCGGAGGAGAGACGGGGAGTCGGAGGAGAGACGGGGAGTCGGAGGAGAGACGGGGAGGACGGTGGACGGGGTTTTTGGGGGGGAGTCGGAGGAGAGACAGGGAGTCGGTGGAGAGTCGGGGAGTCGGAGGAGAGACGGGGGGTCGGAGGAGAGACGTGGAGTCGGAGGAGAGACGGGGAGGACGGTGGACGGGGTTTTTGGCCAGGAGTCGGAGGAGAAACGTGGAGTCGGAGTAGAGACGGGGAGTTGGAGCAGAGACGGGGAGTTGGAGGAGAGACGACGAGTCGGAGGAGAGATGTGGAGTCGGAGTAGAGACGGGGAGTTGGAGGAGAGACGGGCAGTTGGAGAAGAGACGGGCAGTCGGAGGAGAGACGAGGAGGATGGTGGACAGGGTTTTTGGCAGAGAGTCGGAGGAGAGACGGGGAGGACAGTGGACGGGGTTTTTGGTGGGGAGTCGGAGGAGAGATGGGGAGTCGGAGGAGAGACGGGGAGTCGGAGGAGAGCTGGGGAGTCGGAGGAGAGACGGGGAGTCGGAGGAGAGACGGGAGGACAGTGGAGAGACGAGAAGTCGGAGGAGAGACGGGGAGTCGGAGGAGAGACGAGGAGGACGGTGGAGAGACGAGGAGTCGGAGCAGAGATGGTGAGTCGGAGGAGAAACGGGGAGTCGGAGGAGATACGGGGAGGACGGTGGAGAGACGGGGAGTCGGAGGAGAGACAGGGAGTCGGAGGAGAGACGGGGAGTCGGAGGACTTACAGGGAGTCGGAGGAGAGATGGGGAGTCGGAGGAGTGATGGGGAGTCGGAGGAGTGATGGGGAGTCAGAGGAGAGATGGGGAGTCGGAGGAGAGACGGGGAGTCGGAGGAGAGACGGGGAGTCAGAGGAGAGACGGGGAGTCGGTGGAGAGATGGGGAGTCGGAAGAGAGACGGGCAGTCGGTGGAGAGATGGGGAGTCGGAGGAGAGATAAGGAGTCGGAGGAGAGACAGGCAGTCGGTGGAGAGATGGGGAGTCGGAGGAGAGACAGGGAGTCGGAGGAGAGACGGTTGGACAGTGGAGAGACGAGAAGTCGGAGGAGAGACGGGGAGTCGGAGGAGAGACGAGGAGGACGGTGAAGAGACGAGGAGTCGGAGCAGAGATGGTGAGTCGGAGGAGAAACGAGGAGTCGGAGGAGAGACGGGGAGTCGGAGTAGAGACGGGAGGACAGTGGAGAGACGAGAAGTCGGAGGAGAGACAGGGAGTCGGAGGAGAGACGAGGAGGACGGTGGAGAGACGGGGAGTCGGAGCAGAGACGGGGAGTCGGAGGAGAGATGGGGAGTCGGAGGAGGGACGGGGAGTCGGAGGAGAGACGGGGAGGACGGTGGAGAGACGGGGAGTCGGAGGAGAGACAGGGAGTCGGAGGAGAGACGGGGAGTCGGAGGACTTACAGGGAGTCGGAGGAGAGATGGGGAGTCGGAGGAGTGATGGGGAGTCGGAGGAGTGATGGGGAGTCGGAGGAGTGACGGGGAGTCGGAGGAGAGATGGGGAGTCGGAGGAGAGACGGGGAGTCGGAGGGGAGACGGGGAGTCGGAGGAGAGACGGGGAATCGGAGGAGAGACGGGGAGTCGGAGGAGAGACGAGGAGTCGGAGGAGAGATGGGGAGTCGGAGGAGAGACGGGGAGTCGGAGGAGATACGGGGAGGACGGTGGAGAGACGGGGAGTCAGAGGAGAGACAGGGAGTCGGAGGAGAGACGGGGAGTCGGAGGACTTACAGGGAGTCGGAGGAGAGATGGGGAGTCGGAGGAGTGATGGGGAGTCGGAGGAGTGATGGGGAGTCAGAGGAGAGATGGGGAGTCGGAGGAGAGACGGGGAGTCGGAGGAGATACGGGGAGTCAGAGGAGAGACAGTGAGTCGGTGGAGAGACGGGGAGTCAGAGGAGAGACAGGGAGTCGGTGGAGAGATGGGGAGTCGGAGGAGAGACGGGGAGTCGGAGGAGAGACGGGGAGTCAGAGGAGAGACAGTGAGTCGGTGGAGAGATGGGGAGTCGGAGGAGAGACGGGGAGTCGGAGGAGAGACGGTTGGACAGTGGAGAGACGAGAAGTCGGAGGAGAGACGGGGAGTCGGAGGAGAGACGAGGAGGACGGTGGAGAGACGAGGAGTCGGAGCAGAGATGGTGAGTCGGAGGAGAAACAAGGAGTCGGAGGAGAGACGGGGAGTCGGAGGAGAGACGGGAGGACGGTGGAGAGACGAGAAGTCGGAGGAGAGACGGGGAGTCGGAGGAGAGACGAGGAGGACGGTGGAGAGACGAGGAGTCGGAGCAGAGATGGTGAGTCGGAGGAGAAACGGGGAGTCGGAGGAGATACGGGGAGGACGGTGGAGAGACGGGGAGTCAGAGGAGAGACAGGGAGTCGGAGGAGAGACGGGGAGTCGGAGGACTTACAGGGAGTCGGAGGAGAGATGGGGAGTCGGAGGAGTGATGGGGAGTCGGAGGAGAGACGGGGAGTCGGAGGAGAGATGGGGAGTCGGAGGAGAGATGGGGAGTCGGAGGAGAGACGGGGAGTCGGAGGAGAGACGGGGAGTCGGAGGAGAGACGGGGAGTCGGAGGAGAGACGGGGAGTCGGAGGAGAGACGAGGAGGACGGTGGACGGGGTTTTGACAGGGAGTCGGAGGAGAGACAGGGAGTCGGAGGAGAGACGAGGAGGACGGTGGAGAGACGGGGAGTCGGAGGAGAGACGGGGAGTCGGAGGAGATACGGGGAGTCGGAGGAGAGACGGGGAGTCGGAGGAGAGACGGTGAGTCGGAGGAGAGATGGGGAGTCGGAGGAGAGACGGGGAGTCGGAGGAGAGACGAGGAGGACAGTGGAGAGATGGGGAGTCGGAGGAGAGACGGGGAGTCGGAGGAGAGACGGGGAGGACGGTGGAGAGACGGGAATGACGGTGGTGAGACGGGGAGTCGGAGGAGAGACGGGGAGTCGGAGGAGAGACGGGGAGTCGGAGGAGAGACAGGGAGTCGGATGAGAGACGGGGAGTCGGAGGAGAGACAAGGAGACGGAGGAGATACAGGGAGTCGGAGGAGAAACGGCGAAGACCGTGGACGTGCGGGAGTTTTTATCGGGTAGTCGGAGGAGAGACGGGGAGGACGGAGGACAGACGGGGAGTCGGTGGTGAGACATGGAGTCGGAAGAGAGACGTGGAGTCGGAGGAGGGACGGGGTGGACGGTGGAGAGACGGCGAGTCGGAGGAGAGACGGGGAGGACTATGGAGAGACGGGAAGTCAGAGTAGAGACGGGGAGGACGGTGGACGGGGTTTTTGGTGGGGAGTCGGAGGAGAGACGGGGAGTCGGAGGAGAGACGGGCAGGACGGTGTACAAGGTTTTTGACGGGGAGTCGGAGGAGAGACGGGAGGACGGTGGACTGGGTTTTTGGTGGGGAGTCGGAGGAGAGACAGGGAGGATGGTGGACGGGGTTTTTGGTGGGGAGTCGGAGGAGAGACGGGGAGTCGGAGGAGAGACGGGGAGTCGGAGGAGAGACTGGGAGGACGGTGGACGGGGTTTTTGGGGGGGAGTCCGAGGAGAGACAGGGAGTCGGTGGAGAGACGGGGAGTCGGAGGAGAGACGGGGAGTCGGAGGAGAGACGGGGAGTCGGAGGAGAGACGAGGAGGACGGTGGACGGGGTTTTTGGCGGGGAGTCGGAGGAGAGACGTGGAGTCGGAGTAGAGACGGGGAGTTGGAGGAGAGACGGGGAGTTGGAGGAGAGACGACGAGTCGGAGGAGAGACGACGAGTCGGAGGAGAGACGGGGAGTCGGAGGAGAGACGGGGAGTTGGAGGAGAGACGGGGAGTCGGAGGAGAGACGAGGAGGATGGTGGACAGGGTTTTTGGCGGGGAGTCGGAGGAGAGACGGGGAGGACAGTGGACGGGGATTTTGGTGGGGTGTCGGAGGAGAGTCAGGGAGTCGGAGTAGAGACGGGGAGGACGGTGGACGGGGTTTTTGGCGGGGAGTCGGAGGAGAGACGGGGAGGACGGTGGACGGGGTTTTTGGTGGGGAGTCGGAGGAGAGACGGGGAGTCGGAGGAGAGACGGGGAGGACGGTGGACGGGGTTTTTGGCGGGGAGTCGGAGGAGAGATGGGGAGTCGGAGGAGAGACGGGGAGTTGGAGGAGAGATGGGGAGTCGGAGGAGAGACGGGGAGTCGGAAGTGAGACGGGGAGTCGGAGGAGAGACAGTGAGTCGGTGGAGAGATGGGGAGTCGGAGGAGAGACGGGGAGTCGGAGGAGAGACGGTTGGACAGTGGAGAGACGAGAAGTCGGAGGAGAGACGGGGAGTCGGAGGAGAGACGAGGAGGACGGTGGAGAGACGAGGAGTCGGAGCAGAGATGGTGAGTCGGAGGAGAGACGGGGAGTCGGAGGAGAGACGGGGAGTCGGTGGAGAGACGGGGAGTCAGAGGAGAGACAGGGAGTCGGAGGAGAGACTGGGAGGACGGTGGACGGGGATTTTGGCGGGGAGTCGGAGGAGAGATGGGGAGTCGGAGGAGAGACGGGGAGTCGGAGGAGAGACGGGGAGTCGGAGGAGAGACGGGGAGTCGGAGGAGAGATGGGGAGTCGGAGGAGAGACGGGGAGTCGGAGGAGAGACGGGGAGTCGGAGGAGAGACGGGGAGTCGGAGGAGAGACGGGGAGTCGGAGGAGAGACGAGGAGGACGGTGGAGAGACAAGGAGTCGGAGGAGAGACGGGGAGTCGGAGGAGAGACGAGGAGGACGGTGGAGAGACGGGGAGTCGGAGGAGAGACGGGGAGTCGGAGGAGAGACGGGGAGTCGGAGGAGAGACGGGGAGTCAGAGGAGAGACAGTGAGTCGGAGGAGAGATGGGGAGTCGGAGGAGAGACGGGGAGTCGGAGGAGAGACGGTTGGACAGTGGAGAGATGAGAAGTCGGAGGAGAGACGGGGAGTCGGAGGAGAGACGAGGAGGACGGTGGAGAGACGGGGAGGACGGTGGAGAGACGGGGAGTCGGAGGAGAGACGGGGAGTCGGAGGAGAGACGGGGAGTCGGAGGAGAGACAGGGAGTCGGAGGAGAGACGGGGAGTCGGAGGAGAGACGAGGAGGACGGTGGAGAGACGGGGAGTCGGAGGAGAGACTGGGAGGACGGTGGACGGGGAGTCGGAGGAGAGACGGGGAGGACGGAGGAGAGACGGGGAGTCGGAGGAGAGACAGGGAGTCGGAGGAGAGACGGGGAGTCGGAGGAGAGACGGGGAGGACGGTGGAGAGACGGGGAGTCGGAGGAGAGACTGGGAGGACGGTGGACGGGGTTTTCGGCGGGGAGTCGGAGGAGAAACGGGGAGGACAGTGGACGGGGATTTTGGTGGGGAGTCGGAGGAGAGACAGGGAGTCGGAAGAGAGATGGGCAGGACGGTGTACGGGGTTTTTGACGGGGAGTCGTAGGAGAGACGAGGAGGACGGTGGACTGGGTTTTTGGTGGGGAGTCGGAGGAGAGACGGAGGATGGTGGACGGGGTTTTTGGTGGGGAGTCGGTGGAGAGACGGGGAGTCGGAGGAGAGACGGGGAGTCGGAGGAGAGACGGGGAGGACGGTGGACGGGGTTTTTGGGGGGGAGTCGGAGGAGAGACAGGGAGTCGGTGGAGGAGAGTCGGGGAGTCGGAGGAGAGACGGGGGGTCGGAGGAGAGACGTGGAGTCGGAGGAGAGACGGGGAGGACGGTGGACGGGGTTTTTGGCGGGGAGTCGGAGGAGAGACGGGGAGTCGGAGGAGAGACGGGGAGTTGGAGGAGAGACGGGGAGTTGGAGGAGAGACGACGAGTCGGAGGAGAGACGTGGAGTCGGAGGAGAGACGGGGAGTTGGAGGAGAGACGGGCAGTTGGAGAAGAGACGGGCAGTCGGAGGAGAGACGAGGAGGATGGTGGACAGGGTTTTTGGCAGAGAGTCGGAGGAGAGACGGGGAGGACAGTGGATGGGGATTTTGGTGGGGAGTCGGAGGAGAGACAGGGAGTCGGAAGAGAGTCGGGGAGGACTGTGGACGGGGTTTTTGGCGGGGAGTCGGAGGAGAGACGGGGAGGACGGTGGACGGGGTTTTTGGTGGGGAGTCGGAGGAGAGACGAAGAGTCGGAGGAGAGACGGGGAGGACGGTGGACGGGGTTTTTGGCGGGGAGTCAGAGGAGAGATGGGGAGTCGGAGGAGAGACGGGGAGTTGGAGGAGAGATGGGGAGTCGGAGGAGAGACGGGGAGTCGGAGGAGAGACGGGGAGTCGGAGGAGAGACGGGCAGTCGGTGGAGAGATGGGGAGTCGGAGGAGAGACGGGGAGTCGGAGGAGAGACGGGGAGTCGGTGGAGAGACGGGGAGTCGGAGGAGAGACGGGGAGTCGGAGGAGAGACGAGGAGGACGGTGGAGAGACGAGGAGTCGGAGGAGAGATGGGGAGTCGGAGGAGAGACAGGGAGTCGGAGGAGAGACGGGGAGTCGGAGGAGAGACGAGGAGGACGGTGGAGAGACGGGGAGTCGGAGGAGAGATGGGGAGTCGGAGGAGAGACGGGGAGTCGGAGGAGAGACGGGGAGGACGGTGGAGAGAGGGGAGTCGGAGGAGAGACAGGGAGTCGGAGGAGAGACGGGGAGTCGGAGGAGAGACAGGGAGTCGGAGGAGAGATGGGGAGTCGGAGGAGTGATGGGGAGTCGGAGGAGTGATGGGGAGTCGGAGGAGAGACGGGGAGTCGGAGGAGAGATGGGGAGTCGGAGGAGAGACGGGGAGTCGGAGGAGAGACGGGGAGTCGGAGGAGAGACGGGGAGTCGGAGGAGAGACGGGGAGTCGGAGGAGAGACGGGGAGGACGGTGGAGAGACGGGGAGTCGGAGGAGAGACGGGGAGTCGGAGGAGAGACGGGGAGGACGGTGGAGAGACGGGGAGTCGGAGGAGAGATGGGGAGTCGGAGGAGAGACGGGGAGTCGGAGGAGAGACGGGGAGGACGGTGGAGAGACGGGGAGTCGGAGGAGAGACAGGGAGTCGGAGGAGAGACGGGGAGTCGGAGGAGAGACAGGGAGTCGGAGGAGAGACGGGGAGTCGGAGGAGAGACGGGGAGTCGGAGGAGAGACGGGGAGTCGGAGGAGAGACGGGGAGTCGGAGGAGAGATGGGGAGTCGGAGGAGAGACGGGGAGTCGGAGGAGAGACGGGGAGTCGGAGGAGAGACGGGGAGTCGGAGGAGAGACGGGGAGTCGGAGGAGAGACGGGGAGGACGGTGGAGAGACGGGGAGTCGGAGGAGAGACGGGGAGTCGGAGGAGAGACGAGGAGGACGGTGGAGAGACGAGGAGTCGGAGCAGAGAAGGTGAGTCGGAGGAGATACGGGGAGTCGGAGGAGAGACGGGGAGTCAGAGGAGAGACAGTGAGTCGGAGGAGAGATGGGGAGTCGGAGGAGAGACGGGGAGTCAGAGGAGAGACGGGAAGTCGGTGGAGAGACGTGCGGTCGGAGGAGAGACGAGGAGTCGGAGGAGAGACGGGGAGGACGGTGGAGAGACGGGGAGGACAGTGGAGAGACGAGGAGTCGGAGGAGAGATGGGGAGTCGGAGGAGAGACGGGGAGTCGGAGGAGAGACAGGGAGCCGGATGAGAGACGGCGAGTCGGAGGAGAGACAAGGAGACGGAGGAGATACAGGGAGTCGGAGGAGAAACGGCGAAGACCGTGGACGTGCGGGAGTTTTTATCGGGTAGTCGGAGGAGAGACGGGGAGGACGGAGGACAGACGGGGAGTCGGTGGTGAGACATGGAGTCGGAAGAGAGACGGGGAGTCGGAGGAGAGACGGGGAGGACGGTGGAGAGACGGGGAGTCGGAGGAGAGACGAGGAGTCGGAGGAGAGACGGGGAGTCGGAGGAGAGACGGGGAGTCGGAGGAGAGACGGGGAGGACGGTGGAGAGACGGGGAGTCGGAGGAGAGACAGGGAGTCGGAGGAGAGACGGGGAGTCGGAGGAGAGACGGGGAGTCGGAGGAGAGATGGGGAGTCGGAGGAGTGATGGGGAGTCGGAGGAGTGATGGGGAGTCAGAGGAGAGATGGGGAGTCGGAGGAGAGACGGGGAGTCGGAGGAGAGACGGGGAGTCGGAGGAGAGACGGGGAGTCGGTGGAGAGACGGGGAGTCAGAGGAGAGACGGGCAGTCGGTGGAGAGATGGGGAGTCGGAGGAGAGACGGGGAGTCGGAGGAGAGACGGGGAGTCAGAGGAGAGACAGGCAGTCGGTGGAGAGATGGGGAGTCGGAGGAGAGACGGGGAGTCGGAGGAGAGACGGGGAGTCCGTGGTGAGACAGGAATTCAGAGGAGAGACGGGGAGTCGGAGGAGAGACGAGGAGGACGGTGGAGAGACGAGGAGTCGGAGCAGAGATGGTGAGTCGGAGGAGAAACAAGGAGTCGGAGGAGAGACGGGGAGTCGGAGGAGAGACGGGAGGACAGTGGAGAGACGAGGAGTCGGAGGAGAGACGGGGAGTCGGAGGAGAGACGAGGAGGACGGTGGAGAGACGAGGAGTCGGAGCAGAGATGGTGAGTCGGAGGAGAAACGGGGAGTCGGAGGAGATACGGGGAGGACGGTGGAGAGACGGGGAGTCGGAGGAGAGACAGGGAGTCGGAGGAGAGACGGGGAGTCGGAGGAGAGACGGGGAGTCAGAGTAGAGATGGGGAGTTGGAGGAGAGACGGGGAGTCAGAGTAGAGATGGGGAGTTGGAGGAGAGACAGGGAGTCAGAGTAGAGATGGGGAGTCGGAGGAGAGACGGGGAGTCAGAGTAGAGACGGGGAGTCGGAGGAGAGACGGGGAGTCGGAGGAGAGACGGGGAGTCGGAGGAGAGACGGGGAGGACGGTGGAGAGACGGGGAGTCGGAGGAGAGACGGGGAGTCGGAGGAGAGACGAGGAGGACGGTGGAGAGACGGGGAGTCGGAGGAGAGACGGGGAGTCGGAGGAGAGACGGGGAGTCGGAGGAGAGACGGGGAGTCGGAGGAGAGACGGGGAGTCGGAGGAGAGACGGGGAGTCGGAGGAGAGACGGGGAGTCGGAGGAGAGACGAGGAGGACAGTGCACGGGATTTTTGGTGGGGAGTCGGAGGAGAGTCGGGGAGTCGGAAGAGAGACGAGGAGGACGGTGGAGAGACGGGAATGACGGTGGAGAGACGGGGAGTCGGAGGAGAGACGGGGAGTCGGAGGAGAGACGGGGAGTCGGAGGAGAGACGGGGAGTCGGAGGAGAGACGGGGAGTCGGAGGAGAGACGGGGAGGACGGTGGAGGGGAGACGGGGAGTCGGAGGAGAGACGGGGAGGACGGAGGAGAGACGGGGAGTCGGTGGAGAGACGGGGAGTCGGAGGAGAGACGGGGAGTCGGAGGAGAGACGGGGAGGACGGTGGAGAGACGGGGAGTCGGAGGAGAGACGGGGAGGACGGTGGAGAGACGGGGAGTCGGAGGAGAGACGGGGAGGACGGAGGAGAGACGGGGAGTCGGTGGAGAGACGGGGAGTCGGAGGAGAGACAGGGAGTCGGAGGAGAGACGGGGAGGACAGTGGAGAGACGGGGAGTCGGAGGAGAGACGGGGAGGAGAGTGGAGAGACGGGGAGTCGGAGGAGAGACGGGGAGGACGGTGGACGGGGTTTTTGAAGGGGAGTCGGAGGAGAGACGGGGAGTCGGAGGAGAGACGGGGAGTCGGAGGAGAGATGAGGAGTCGGTGGAGAGACATGGAGTCGGAGGAGAGACGGGGAGGACGGTGGAGAGACGGGGAGTCGGAGGAGCGACGAGGAGGACGGTGGACATGGTTTTTGAAGGGGAGTCAGAGGAGAGAAGGGGAGTCGGAGGAGAGATGAGGAGGACGATGGATGGGGTTTTTGGCGTGGAGTCGGAGGAGGTATGGGGAGTCGGAGGAGAGACGAGGAGTCAGAGGAGAGACGGGAGTCGGTGGAGAAATGGGGAGTCGGAGGAGAGACGGGAGGACAGTGCGGAGACTGTGAGTCGGAGGAGAGACGGGGAGTCGGAGGAGAGACGAGGAGTCGGAGGAGAGACGAGGAGTCGGAGGAGAGACGGGGAGGACGGTGGAGAGATGGGGAGTCGGAGGAGATACTGGGAGTCGGAGGAGAAACGGGGAGGACGTGGGAGAGATGGGGAGTTCGAGGAGAGACGGGGAGGACAGTGGAGAGACGGGGAGTCGGGGAGAGACGAGGAGTCGGAGGAGAGACAGGGAGTCGGAGGAGAGACGGCGAGTCGGATAGAGACGAAGAGTCGGATGAGAAAAGGGGGTCGGAGGAGAGACGGTGAGTCGAAGGAGAGACGGGGAGGATGGTGGAGAGACGTCGAGTCAGAGGAGAGATGGTGAATCTGAGGAGATACGGGGAGTCGGAGGAGAGACGAGGAGTCGGAGGAGATACGGGGAGTCGGAGGTGAGACGGCGAGGATGGTGGAAAGACGGGGAGTCGGAGGAGAGACGGGGAGTCGGAGGTGAGACGGCGAGGACGGTGGAGAGACGGGGAGTCAGAGGAGAGACAGGGAGTCGGAGGAGAGACGGGGAGGACGGTGGAGAGACTTGGAGTTGGAGGAGAGACGGGGAGTCGATGGAGAGACAGGGAGTCGGAGGAGATACGGGGAGTTGGAGGTGAGACGGCGGGGATGGTGGAGAGACGGGAGGACGGTGGAGAGACGGGGAGTCGGAGGAGAGACCTGGAGTGGGAGGATAGACGAGGAGTCGGAGGAGAGACGGGAAGTCGGAGGAGAGACGGGGAGTCGGAGGATAGACGAGGAGTCGGAGGAGAGACGGGGAGTCAGAGGAGAGACAGGGAGGACGGTGATGAGACCGGGAGTCGGAAGAGAGACCGGGAGTCAGAGGAGAAACGGGGAGGACGGTGGACGGGATTTTTGAATGGGGAGTCGGAGGAGAGACGGGGAGTTGGAGGAGAGATGAGGAGTTGGAGGAGAGATGAGGAGTCGGAGGAGAGACGAAGAGTCGGATGGGAGAAGTGGGTCGAAGGAGAAACGGTGAGTTGGAGGAGATACGGGGAGTCGGAGGAGAGACGGCGAAGACCGTGGACGTGCGGGAGTTTTTATCGGGGAGTCGGAGGAGAGACGGGGAGGACGGAGGACAGACGGGGAGTCGGTGGTGAGACATGGAGTCGGAAGAGAGACGTGGAGTCGGAGGAGGGACGGGGTGGACGGTGGAGAGACGGGGAGTCGGAGGAGAGACGGGGAGGACTATGGAGAGACGGGAAGTCGGAGTAGAGACGGGGAGGACGGTGGACGGGGTTTTTGAAGGGGAGTCAGAGGAGAGACGGGGAGACCGGGAGTCGGAAGAGAGACCGGGAGTCGGAGGAGAGACGGGGAGGACGGTGTACGGGATTTTTGAATGGGGAGTCGGAGGAGAGACGGGGAGTTGGAGGAGAGATGAGGAGTTGGAGGAGAGATGAGGAGTCGGAGGAGAGACGAAGAGTCGGATGGGAGAAGTGGGTCGAAGGAGAAATGGTGAGTTGGAGGAGATACGGGGAGTCGGAGCAGAAACGGCGAAGACCGTGGACGTGTGGGAGTTTTTATCGGGGAGCCAGAGGAGAGACGGGGAGGACGGAGGAGAGACGGGGAGTCAGTGGTGAGACATGGAGTCGGAGGAGAGACGGGGAGTCGGAGGAGGGACGGGGTGGACGGTGGAGAGACGGGGAGTCGGAGGAGAGACGGGGAGGATGGTGGAGAGACGGGGAGTCGGAGTAGAGACGGGGAGGACGGTGGACGGGGTTTTTGAAGGGGAGTCAGAGGAGAGACGGGGAGTCGGAGGAGAGACGGGGAGTCGGAGGAGAGACGGGGAGGACGATGGAGAGACGGGGAGTCGGAGGAGAGATGGGGAGGACGGTGGACGGGGTTTTTGAAGGGGAGTCAGAGGAGAGACGGGGAGTCGGAGGAGAGATGAGGAGGACGATGGATGTGGTTTTTGGCGTAGAGTCGGAGGAGATACGGGTAGTCGGAGGACAGGTGAGGAATCGGAGGAGAGACAGGGGGTCGGTGGAGAAATGGGGAGTCGGAGGAGAGACGGCAAGGACAGTAGATGTGCGGGAGCTTTTGACGGGGAGTCGGAGGAGAGACGGGGAGTCGGAGGAGAGACGGGGAGTCGGAGGAGAGACGGGGAGTCGGAGGAGAGACGGGGAGTCGGAGGAGAGACGGGGAGGACGGTGGAGAGACGGGGAGTCGGAGGAGAGATGGGGAGTCGGAGGAGAGACGGGGAGTCGGAGGAGAGACGGGGAGGACGGTGGAGAGACGGGGAGTCGGAGGAGATACGGGGAGTCGGAGGAGAGACGGGGAGTCGGAGGAGAGACGGGGAGTCGGAGGAGAGACGGGGAGTCGGAGGAGAGATGGGGAGTCGGAGGAGAGACGGGGAGTCAGAGGAGAGATGGGGAGTCGGAGGAGAGACGGGGAGTCGGAGGAGAGATGGGGAGTCAGAGGAGAGATGGGGAGTCGGAGGAGAGACGGGGAGTCGGAGGAGAGACGGGGAGTCGGAGGAGAGACGGGGAGTCGGAGGAGAGACGGGGAGTCGGAGGAGAGACGGGGAGTCGGTGGAGAGATGGGGAGTCGGAGGAGAGACGGGGAGTCGGAGGAGAGACGGGGAGTCGGAGGAGAGACGGGCAGTCGGTGGAGAGATGGGGAGTCGGATGAGAGATGGGGAGTCGGAGGAGAGACGGTTGGACGGTGGAGAGACGAGGAGTCGGAGCAGAGATGGTGAGTCGGAGGAGAAACGAGGAGTCGGAGGAGAGACGGGGAGTCGGAGGAGAGACGGGAGGACAGTGGAGAGACGAGAAGTCGGAGGAGAGACGGGGAGTCGGAGGAGAGACGAGGAGGACGGTGGAGAGACGAGGAGTCGGAGCAGAGATGGTGAGTCGGAGGAGAAACGAGGAGTCGGAGGAGATACGGGGAGGACGGTGGAGAGACGGGGAGTCAGAAGAGAGACAGGGAGTCGGAGGAGAGACGGGGAGTCGGAGGACTTACAGGGAGTCGGAGGAGAGATGGGGAGTCGGAGGAGAGATGGGGAGTCGGAGGAGAGATGGGGAGTCGGAGGAGAGACGGGGAGTCGGAGGAGAGATGGGGAGTCGGAGGAGAGACGGGGAGTCGGAGGAGAGACGGGGAGTCGGAGGAGAGACGGGGAGTCGGAGGAGAGACGGGGAGTCGGAGGAGAGACGGGGAGGACGGTGGAGAGACGGGGAGTCAGAGGAGAGACGGGGAGTCGGAGGAGAGACGAGGAGGACGGTGGAGAGACGGGGAGTCGGAGGAGAGACGGGGAGTCGGAGGAGAGATGGGGAGTCGGAGGAGAGACGGGGAGTTGGAGGAGAGACGTGGAGTCGGAGGAGAGACGGGGAGTCGGAGGAGAGACGGGGAGTCGGAGGAGAGACGGGAGGACGGTGGAGAGATGGGGAGTCGGAGGAGAGACGGGGAGTCGGAGGAGAGACAGGGAGTCGGAGGAGAGATGGGGAGTCGGAGGAGATACGGGGAGGATGGTGGAGAGACGGGGAGGACGGTGGAGAGACGGGGAGTCGGAGGAGAGACGGGGAGTCGGAGGAGAGACGGGGAGTCGGAGGAGAGACGGGGAGTCGGAGGAGAGACGGCGAGTCGGAGGAGAGACAAGGAGTCGGAGGAGATACGGGGAGTCGGAGGAGAAACGGCGAAGACCGTGGACATGCGGGAGTTTTTATCGGGGAGTCGGAGGAGAGACGGGGAGGACGGAGGAGAGACGGGGAGTCGGTGGAGAGACATGGAGTCGGAGGAGAGACGGGGAGTCGGAGGAGAGACGGGGAGGACGGTGGAGAGACGGGGAGTCGGAGGAGAGACGGGGAGGACAGTGGAGAGACGGGAAGTCGGAGTAGAGACGGGGAGGACGGTGGACGGGGTTTTTGAAGGGGAGTCAGAGGAGAGACGGGGAGTCAGAGGAGCGACGGGGAGTTGGAGGAGAGACAGGGAGTCGGAGGAGAGACGGGGAGTCGGAGGAGAGACGGGGAGTCGGAGGAGAGACGGGGAGGACGGTGGAGAGACGGGGAGTCGGAGGAGAGACGGGGAGGACGGTGGACGGGGTTTTTGAAGGGGAGTCGGAGGAGAGACGGGGAGTCGGAGGAGAGATGAGGAGGACGGTGGACGGGGAGTCGGAGGAGAGACGGGGAGTTGGAGGAGAGACGGGGAGTCGGAGGAGAGACAGGAGGTCGGTGGTGAAATGGGGAGTCGGAGGAGAGACGGCAAGGACAGTGGATGTGCGGGTGCCTTTGACGGGGAGTCGGAGGAGAGACGGGGAGTCGGAGGAGAGACGGGGAGTCGGAGGAGAGACGGGGAGTCGGAGGAGAGACGGGGAGTCGGAGGAGAGACGGGGAGGACAGTGGAGAGACGGGGAGTCGGAGGAGAGACGGGGAGGAGAGTGGAGAGACGGGGAGTCGGAGGAGCGACGAGGAGGACGGTGGACGGGGTTTTGGCGGGGAGTCGGAGGAGAAACGGGGAGTCGGAGGAGAGACGAGGAGTCGGAGGAGAGACGGGGAGTCGGAGGAGAGACGGGGAGTCGGAGGAGAGACGGGAGGACGGTGGAGAGACGGGGAGTCGGAGGAGAGACGGGGAGTCGGAGGAGAGACGGGGAGGACTGTGGAGGGACGATGAGTCGGAGTAGAGATGGGGAGGACGGTGGACGGGGATTTTGACAGGGAGTCGGAGGAGAGACGGGGAGTCGGAGGAGAGACAAGGAGTCGGAGGAGAGACGTGGAGTCGGAGGAGAGACGGGGAGGACGGTGGAGATACGGGGAGTCGGAGGAGAGACGGGGAGGACGGTGGAGAGATGGGGAGTCGGAGGAGAGACGGGGAGGACGGTGGAGAGACGGGGAGTCGGAGGAGAGACGAGGAGTCGGAGGAGAGACAGGGAGTCGGAGGAGAGACGGCGAGTCGGATAGAGACGAAGAGTCGGATGAGAGAAGGGGGTCGGAGGAGAGACGGTGAGTCGAAGGAGAGACGGGGAGGATGGTGGAGAGACGTCGAGTCAGAGGAGAGATGGGGAGTCGGAGGAGATACGGGGAGTCGGAGGAGAGACGAGGAGTCGGAGGAGATACGGGGAGTCGGAGGTGAGACGGCGAGGATGGTGGAGAGACGGGGAGTCGGAGGAGAGACGGGGAGTCGGAGGTGAGACGGCGAGTACGGTGGAGAGACGGGGAGTCAGAGGAGAGACAGGGAGTCGGAGGAGAGACGGGGAGGACGGTGGAGAGGCTTGGAGTTGGAGGAGAGACGGGGAGTCGATGGAGAGACAGGGAGTCGGAGGAGATACGGGGAGTTGGAGGTGAGACGGCGGGGATGGTGGAGAGACGGGAGGACGGTGGAGAGACGGGGAGTCGGAGGAGAGACGAAAAGTTGGAGAGATGAGGGAAGTCGGAGCAGAGACGGGAGGACGGTGGAGAGACGGGGAGTCGGAGGAGAGACCTGGAGTGGGAGGATAGACGAGGAGTCGGAGGAGAGACGGGAAGTCGGAGGAGAGACGGCGAGTCGGAGGATAGACGGGGAGTCGGAGGATAGACGAGGAGTCGGAGGAGAGACGGGGAGTCAGAGGAGAGACGGGGAGGACGGTGATGAGACCGGGAGTCGGAAGGGAGACTGGGAGTCAGAGGAGAAATGGGGAGGACGGTGTACGGGATTTTTGAATGGGGAGTCGGAGGAGAGACGGGGAGTTGGAGGAGAGATGAGGAGTTGGAGGAGAGATGAGGAGTCGGAGGAGAGACGAAGAGTCGGATGGGAGAAGTGGGTCGAAGGAGAAATGGTGAGTTGGAGGAGATACGGGGAGTCGGAGCAGAAACGGCGAAGACCGTGGACGTGCGGGAGTTTTTATCGGGGAGTCGGAGGAGAGACGGGGAGGACGGAGGTGAGACGGGGAGTCAGTGGTGAGACATGGAATCGGAAGAGAGACGTGGAGTCGGAGGAGGGACGGGGTGGACGGTGGAGAGACGGGGAGTCGGAGTAGAGACGTGGAGCGGGGAGGACGGTGGACGGGGTTTTTGAAGGGGAGTCAGAGGAGAGACGGGGAGTCAGAGGAGAGACGGGGAGTCGGAGGAGAGACGGGGAGGACGGTGGAGAGATGGGGAGGACGGTGGACAGGGTTTTTGAAGGGGAGTCAGAGGAGAGACGGGGAGTCGGAGGAGAGATGAGGAGGACGATGGACGTGGTTTTTGGCATAGAGTCGGAGGAGATACGGGTAGTCGGAGGAGAGGTGAGGAGTCGGAGGAGAGACAGGGAGTCGGTGGAGAGATGGGGAGTCGGAGGAGAGACGGGGAGGACAGTGGACGGGAGCTTTTGACGGGGAGTCGGAGGAGAGACGGGGAGTCGGAGGAGAGACGGGGAGTCGGAGGAGAGACGGGGAGTCGGAGGAGAGACGGGGAGTCGGAGGAGAGACGGGGAGGACGGTGGAGAGACGGGGAGTCGGAGGAGAGACGGGGAGTCGGAGGAGAGACGGGGAGGACGGTGGAGAGACGGGGAGTCGGAGGAGAGATGGGGAGTCGGAGGAGAGACGGGGAGTCGGAGGAGAGACGGGGAGGACGGTGGAGAGACGGGGAGTCGGAGGAGAGACGGGGAGTCGGAGGAGAGACGGGGAGGACGGTGGAGAGACGGGGAGTCGGAGGAGAGACGGGGAGTCGGAGGAGAGACGGGGAGTCGGAGGAGAGACGGGGAGGACGGTGGAGAGACGGGGAGTCGGTGGAGAGACGGGGAGTCGGAGGAGAGACGGGGAGTCGGAGGAGAGACGGGGAGTCGGAGGAGAGACGGGGAGGACGGTGGAGAGACGGGGAGTCGGAGGAGAGATAGGGAGTCGGAGGAGATACGGGGAGGACAGTGGAGAGACGGGAGGACGGTGGAGAGACGAGGAGTCGGAGGAGAGACGGGAAGTCGGAGGAGAGATAGGGAGTCGGAGGAGAGACGGGGAGTCGGAGGAGAGACGGGAGGACGGTGGAGAGACGGGGAGTCGGAGGAGAGACGGGGAGTCGGAGGAGAGACGGGGAGTCGGAGGAGAGACGGGGAGTCGGAGGAGAGACGGGGAGTCGGAGGAGAGACGGGGAGGACGGTGGAGAGACGGGGAGTCGGAGGAGAGACAGGGAGTCGGAGGAGAGACAGGGAGTCGGAGGAGAGATGGGGAGTCGGAGGAGAGACGGGGAGTCGGAGGAGAGACGGGGAGTCGGAGGAGAGACGGGAGGACGGTGGAGAGACGGGGAGTCGGAGGAGAGACGGGGAGGACGGTGGAGAGACGGGGAGTCGGAGGAGAGACGGGGAGTCGGAGGAGAGACGGGGAGTCGGAGGAGAGACGGGGAGTCGGAGGAGAGACGGGGAGTCGGAGGAGAGACGGGGAGGACGGAGGAGAGACGGGGAGTCGGTGGAGAGACGGGGAGTCGGAGGAGAGACGGGGAGTCGGAGGAGAGACGGGGAGGACGGTGGACAGACTTGGAGTTGGAGGAGAGACGGGGAGTCGGAAGAGAGATGGGGAGGACGGTGGACGGGGTTTTTGAAGGGGAGTCGGAGGAGAGACGGGGAGTCGGAGGAGAGACGGGGAGTCGGAGGAGAGACGGGGAGGACGGTGGAGAGACGGGGAGGACGGTGGACAGGGTTTTTGAAGGGGAGTCAGAGGAGAGACGGGGAGTCGGAGGAGAGATGAGGAGGACGATGGACGTGGTTTTTGGCATAGAGTCGGAGGAGATACGGGTAGTCGGAGGACAGGTGAGGAATCGGAGGAGAGACAGGGGGTCGGTGGAGAAATGGGGAGTCGGAGGAGAGACGGCAAGGACAGTGGATGTGCGGGAGCTTTTGACGGGGAGTCGGAGGAGAGACGGGGAGTCGCAGGGGAGACAGGGAGTCAGAGGAGAGACGGGGAGTCAGAGGAGAGACAGGGAGTCGGAGGAGAGACGGGGAGGACGGTGGAGAGACGGGGAGTCGGAGGAGAGACGGGGAGTCGGAGGAGAGACGAGGAGGACGGTGGAGAGACGAGGAGTCGGAGGAGAGATGGGGAGTCGGAGGAGAGACGGGGAGTCGGAGGAGAGACGGGGAGGACGGTGGAGAGACGGGGAGTCGGAGGAGAGACGGGGAGTCGGAGGAGAGACGAGGAGGACGGTGGAGAGACGAGGAGTCGGAGGAGAGATAGGGAGTCGGAGGAGAGACGGGGAGTCGGAGGAGAGACGGGGAGGACGGTGGAGAGACGGGGAGGACGGTGGAGAGACGGGGAGTCGGAGGAGAGACGGGGAGTCGGAGGAGAGACGGGGAGTCGGAGGAGAGACGGGGAGGACGGTGGAGAGACGGGGAGTCGGAGGAGAGATGGGGAGTCGGAGGAGATACGGGGAGGACAGTGGAGAGACGGGATGACAGTGGAGAGACGAGAAGTCGGAGGAGAGACGGGAAGTCGGAGGAGAGACGGGGAGTCGGAGGAGAGACGGGGAGTCGGAGGAGAGACGGGAGGACAGTGGAGAGACGGGGAGTCGGAGGAGAGACGGGGAGTCGGAGGAGAGACGGGAGTCGGAGGAGAGACGGGGAGTCGGAGGAGAGACGAGGAGGACGGTGGAGAGACGGGGAGTCGGAGGAGAGATGGGGAGTCGGAGGAGAGACGGGGAGTCGGAGGAGAGACGAGGAGGACGGTGGAGAGACGAGGAGTTGGAGGAGATACAGGGAGTCGGAGGAGAGATGGGGAGTCGGAGAAGTGATGGGGAGTCGGAGGAGAGACGGGGAGTCAGAGGAGAGATGGGGAGTCGGAGGAGAGACAGGAGGACGGTGGAGATACGAGGAGTCGGAGGAGAGACGGGGAGGACGGTGGAGAGATTGGGGAGTCGGAGGAGAGACGGGGAGTTGGAGGAGAGACGACGAGTCGGAGGAGAGACGGGGAGTCGGAGGAGAGACGGGGAGGACGGTGATGAGACCGGGAGTCGGGGGAGAGACCGGGAGTCGGAGGAGAGACGGGGAGGACGGTGGAGAGACGGGGAGTCGGAGGAGAGACGGGGAGTCGGAGGAGAGACGGGGAGTCGGAGGAGAGACGGGGAGTCGGAGGAGAGACGAGGAGGACGGAGGAGAGACGGGGAGTCGGAGGAGAGACGGGGAGTCGGAGGAGAGACGGGGAGGACGGTGGACGGGATTTTTGAATGGGGAGTCGGAGGAGAGACGAGGAGTTGGAGGAGATAAGGGGAGTCGGAGGAGAGACGAGGAGGACGGTGGAGAGACGAGGAGTCGGAGGAGAGACGGTGAGTCGGAGGAGAGACGGGGAGTCGGAGGAGAGACGGGGAGGACGGTGGAGAGATGGTGAGTCGGAGGAGAAACGGGGAGTCGGAGGAGATACGGGGATGACGGTGGAGAGACGGGGAGTCGGAGGAGAGACAGGGAGTCGGAGGAGAGACGGGGAGTCGGAGGAGAGACGGGGAGTTGGAGGTGAGACAGGGAGTCGGAGGAGAGACGGGGAGTCGGAGGAGAGACGGGGAGTTGGAGGTGAGACTGGGAGTCAGAGGAGAGACGGGAAGTCGGTGGAGAGACGTGCGGTCGGAGGAGAGACGAGGAGTCGGAGGAGATACGGGGAGTCGGAGGAGAGACAGGGAGTCGGAGGAGAGATGGGGAGTCGGAGGAGATACGGGGAGTCGGTGGAGATACGGGGAGGACGGTGGAGAGACGGGGAGTCGGAGGAGAGACAGGGAGTCGGAGGAGAGACAGGGCGGTGGAGAGACAGGGCGTCGGAGGAGAGACGAGGAGTCGGTGCAGAGATGGGGTGGACGGTGGAGAGACAAGGAGTTGGAGGAGAGATGGGGAGTCGGATGAGAGACGAAGAGTCGGGTGAGAGAAGGGGGTCGAAGGAGAGACGGTGAGTTGAATGAGAGACGAGTAGTCAGAGGAGAGACGGGGAGGACGGTGGACGGGGTTTTTGACAGGGAGTCAGAGGAGAGACGGGGAGTTGGAGGAGAGACGAGGAGGACGACGGACGGGGTTTTTTGGAGGGAGTCGGAGGAGATACGGGGAGTCGGAGGAGAGACGAGGAGTCGGAGGAGATACGGGGAGTCGGAGGTGAGACGGCGAGGACAGTGGAGACACTTGGAGTTGGAGGAGAGACGAGGAGGACAGTGGAGAGACTTGGAGTCGGAGGAGAGACGAGGAGGACGGTTGATGTGTGGGGGTTTTTGACAGGGTGTCGGAGGAGAGACGGGGAGTCGGAGGAGAGACGGGGAGTCGGAGGAGAGACGGGGAGTCGGAGGAGAGACGGGGAGTTGGAGGTGAGACTGGGAGTCAGAGGAGAGACGGGAAGTCGGTGGAGAGACGTGCGGTCGGAGGAGAGACGAGGAGTCGGAGGAGAGATGGGGAGTCGGAGGAGATACGGGGAGGATGGTGGAGAGACGGGGAGGACGGTGGAGAGATGGGGAGGACGGTGGAGAGACGGGGAGTTGGAGGAGAGATGGGGAGTCGGAAGAGAGACGGGCAGTCGGTGGAGAGATGGGGAGTCGGAGGAGAGACAAGGAGTCGGAGGAGAGACGGGGAGTCGGAGGAGAGACGGGCAGTCGGTGGAGAGATGGGGAGGACGGTGGAGAGATGGGGAGGACGGTGGAGAGACGGGGAGTCGGAGGAGAGACGGGGAGTCGGAGGAGAGACGGGGAGGACGGTGGAGAGACGGGGAGTCGGAGGAGAGACGAGGAGTCGGAGGAGAGACGGGGAGTCGGAGGAGAGACGAGGAGGACGGTGGAGAGACGGGGAGTCGGAGGAGAGACGGGGAGTCGGAGGAGAGACGAGGAGGACGGTGGAGAGACGAGGAGTCGGAGCAGAGATGGTGAGTTGGAGGAGAAACGGGGAGTCGGAGGAGATACGGGGAGGACGGTGGAGAGACGGGGAGTTGGAGGAGAGACAGGGAGTCGGAGGAGAGACGGGGAGTCGGAGGAGAGACGGGGAGTCGGAGGAGAGACGGGGAGTCGGAGGAGAGACGGGGAGTCGGAGGAGAGACAGGGAGTCGGAGGAGAGACGGGGAGTCGGAGGAGAGATGGGGAGTCGGAGGAGTGATGGGGAGTCAGAGGAGAGATGGGGAGTCGGAGGAGAGACAGGAGGACGGTGGAGATACGAGGAGTCGGAGGAGATACGGGGAGGACGGTGGAGAGATTGGGAGTCGGTGGAGAGACGTGGAGTTGGAGGATAGACGAGGAGTCGGAGGAGAGACGGGGAGTCAGAGGAGAGACAAGGAGGACGGTGATGAGATCGGGAGTCGGGGGAGGGACCGGGAGTCAGAGGACAAAACGGGGAGGACGGTGATGAGACTGGGAGTCGGAGGATAGACGAGGAGTCGGAGGAGAGACGGGGAGTCGGAGGAGAGACGGGGAGTCAGAGGAGAGACGAGGAGGACGGTGATGAGACTGGGAGTCGGAGGAGAGAACGGGAGTCGGAGGAGAAACGGGGAGGACGGTGGACGGGATTTTTGAATGGGGAGTCGGAAGAGAGACGGGGAGTCCGAGGAGAGACGGGTAGAATGGTGGACAGGGTTTTTGGGGGGCAGTCGGAGGAGAGACGGGGAGTTGGAGGAGAGACAAGGAGTTGGAGGAGATAAGGGGAGTCGGAGGAGAGACGAGGAGTTGGAGGAGATAAGGGGAGTCGGAGGAGAGACGAGGAGGACGGTGGAGAGACGAGGAGTCGGAGCAGAGATGGTGAGTCGGAGGAGAAACGGGGAGTCGGAGGAGATACGGGGAGGACGGTGGAGAGATGGGGAGTCGGAGGAGAGACGGGGAGTCGGAGGAGAGACGGGGAGTCGGAGGAGAGACGGGGAGTTGGAGGTGAGACAGGGAGTCAGAGGAGAGACGGGAAGTCGGTGGAGAGACGTGCGGTCGGAGGAGAGACGAGGAGTCGGAGGAGATACGGGGAGTCGGAGGAGAGACAGGGAGTCGGAGGAGAGACAGGGAGTCGGAGGAGAGACGGGGAGTCGGAGGAGAGACGGGGAGTCGGAGGAGAGACAGGGAGTCGGAGGAGAGATGGGGAGTCGGAGGAGATATGGGGAGGATGGTGGAGAGACGGGGAGGACGGTGGAGAGATGGGGAGTCGGAGGAGAGACGGGGAGTCGGAGGAGAGACGGGGAGGACGGTGGAGAGACGGGGAGTCGGAGGAGAGACGGGGAGTCGGAGGAGAGACGGGGAGGACGGTGGAGAGATGGGGAGTCGGAGGAGAGACGGGGAGGACGGTGGAGAGACGGGGAGTCGGAGGAGAGACGGGGAGTCGGAGGAGAGACGGGGAGTCGGAGGAGAGACGGGGAGTCAGAGGAGAGACGGGGAGTCGGAGGAGAGACGGGGAGTCGGAGGAGAGACGGGGAGTCGGAGGAGAGACGGGGAGGATGGTGGAGAGACGGGGAGTCGGAGGAGAGATGGGGAGTCGGAGGAGAGACGGGGAGTCGGAGGAGAGACGGGGAGGACGGTGGACGGGGTTTTTGAAGGGGAGTCGGAGGAGAGACGGGAGTCGGAGGAGAGACGGCGAAGACCATGGAAGTACGGGAGTTTTTATCGGGGAGTCGGAGGAGAGACAGGGAGGATCGGAGGAGAGACGGGGAGTCGGAGGAGAGACGGGGAGTCGGTGGTGAGACAGGAATTCAGAGGAGAGACGGGGAGGACGGTGATGACACCGGGAGTCGGAGGAGAGACGGGGAGTCGGAGGAGAGACGGGGAGGAGAGTGGATGGGGTTTTTGAAGGGGAGTCGGAGGAGAGACGAGGAGGACGGTGGACGGGGTTTTTGGCATGGAGTCGGAGGAGAGACGGGGAGTCGGAGGAGAGACGGGGAGTCGGAGGAGAGACGGGGAGTCGGAGGAGAGACGGGGAGTCGGAGGAGAGACGGGGAGTCGGAGGAGAGACGGGGAGGACGGTGGAGAGACGGGGAGTCGGAGGAGAGACGGGGAGTCGGAGGAGAGACGGGGAGTCGGAGGAGAGACGGGGAGTCGGAGGAGAGACGGGGAGTCGGAGGAGAGACGGGGAGTCGGAGGAGAGACGGGGAGTCGGAGGAGAGACGGGGAGGATGGTGGAGAGATGGGGAGTCGGAGGAGAGACGGGGAGTCGGAGGAGAGACGGGGAGGACAGTGGAGAGACGGGGAGTCGGAGGAGAGACAGGGAGTCGGAGGAGAGACGGGGAGGACGGTGGAGAGACTTGGAGTTGGAGGAGAGACGGGGAGTCAATGAAGAGACAGGGAGTCGGAGGAGATACGGGGAGTTGGAGGTGAGACGGCGGGGATGGTGGAGAGACGGGAGGACGGTGGAGAGACGGGGAGTCGGAGGAGAGACGGGGAGTCGGAGGAGAGACGGGGAGTCGGAGGAGAGACGGGGAGTCGGAGGAGAGACGGGGAGTCGGAGGAGAGACGAGGAGTCGGAGGAGAGACGGGGAGTCAGAGGAGAGACGGGCAGTCGGTGGAGAGATGGGGAGTCGGATGAGAAATGGGGAGTCGGAAGAGATACGGGGAGGATGGTGGACGGGGTTTTTCGGAGGGAGTCGGAGGAGATACGGGGAGTCGGAGGAGAGACGAGGAGTCGGAGGAGAGACGGGGAGTCGGAGGAGAGACGGGGAGGACGGTGGAGAGACGGGGAGTCGGAGGAGAGACGGGGAGTCGGAGGAGAGACGGGGAGGACGGTGGAGAGATGGGGAGTCGGAGGAGAGACGGGGAGGACGGTGGAGAGACGGGGAGTTGGAGGAGAGACGGGGAGTCGGAGGAGAGACGGGGAGTCGGAGGAGAGACGGGGAGTCGGAGGAGAGACGGGGAGTCGGAGGAGAGAAGGGGAGTCGGAGGAGAGACGGGGAGTCGGAGGAGAGACGGGGAGGATGGTGGAGAGACGTCGAGTCGGAGGAGAGATGGGGAGTCAGAGGAGAGACGGGGAGGATGGTGGAGAGATGTTGAGTCGGAGGAGAGACGGGGAGTCGGAGGAGAGACGGGGAGGACGGTGGAGAGACGGGGAGTCGGAGGAGAGACGAGGAGGACGGTGGAGAGACGAGGAGTCGGAGCAGAGATGGTGAGTCGGAGGAGAAACGGGGAGTCGGAGGAGATACGGGGAGGACGGTGGAGAGACGGGGAGTCGGAGGAGAGACAGGGAGTCGGAGGAGAGATGGGGAGTCGGAGGAGAGACGGGGAGTCGGAGGAGAGATGGGGAGTCGGAGGAGAGATGGGGAGTCGGAGGAGAGACAGGGAGTCGGTGGAGAGACGGGGAGTCGGAGGAGAGACGGGGAGGACGGTGGAGAGATGGGGAGTCGGAGGAGAGACGGGGAGTCGGAGGAGAGACGAGGAGTCGGAGGAGAGACGGGGAGTCGGAGGAGAGACGGGGAGGACGGTGGAGAGACGGGGAGTCGGAGGAGAGACGAGGAGTCGGAGGAGAGACGGGGAGTTGGAGGAGAGACGGGGAGGACGGTGATGAGACCGGGAGTCGGAGGAGAGACCGGGAGTCAGAGGAGAAACGGGGAGGACGGTGGACGGGATTTTTGAATGGGGAGTCGGAGGAGAGACGGGAAGTCGGAGGAGAGACGAGGAGTCGGAGGAGAGACGAGGAGTCGGAGGAGAGACGGGGAGGACGGTGGAGAGATGGGGAGTCGGAGGAGATACTGGGAGTCGGAGGAGAAACGGGGAGGACGTGGGAGAGATGGGGAGTTCGAGGAGAGACGGGGAGGACAGTGGAGAGACGGGGAGTCGGGGAGAGATGAGGAGTCGGAGGAGAGACAGGGAGTCGGAGGAGAGACGGCGAGTCGGATAGAGACGAAGAGTCGGATGAGAAAAGGGGGTCGGAGGAGAGACGGTGAGTCGAAGGAGAAACGGGGAGGATGGTGGAGAGATGTTGAGTCGGAGGAGAAATGGGGAGTCGGAGGAGATACGGGGAGTCGGAGGAGAGACGAGGAGTCGGAGGAGATACGGGGAGTCGGAGGTGAGACGGCGAGGATGGTGGAAAGATGGGGAGTCGGAGGAGAGACGGGGAGTCGGAGGAGATACGGGGAGTCGGAGGTGAGACGGCGAGTACGGTGGAGAGACGGGGAGTAAGAGGAGAGACAGGGAGTCGGAGGAGAGACGGGGAGGACGGTGGAGAGGCTTGGAGTTGGAGGAGAGACGGGGAGTCGATGGAGAGACAGGGAGTCGGAGGAGATACGGGGAGTTGGAGGTGAGACGGCGAGGATGGTGGAGAGACGGGGAGTCAGAGGAGAGACAGGGAGTCGGAGGAGAGACGGGGAGGACGGTGGAGAGACTTGAAGTTGGAGGAGAGACGGGGAGTTGATGGAGAGACAGGGAGTCGGAGGAGATACGGGGAGTTGGAGGTGAGACGGCGGGGATGGTGGAGAGACGGGAGGACGGTGGAGAGACGGGGAGTCGGAGGAGAGACGAAAAGTTGGAGAGATGAGGGAAGTCGGAGCAGAGACGGGAGGACGGTGGAGAGACGGGGAGTCGGAGGAGAGACCTGGAGTGGGAGGATAGACGAGGAGTCGGAGGAGAGACGGGAAGTCGGAGGAGAGACGGGGAGTCAGAGGAGAGACGAGGAGGACGGTGATGAGACCTGGAGTCGGAGGAGAGACCGGGAGTCGGAGGAGAAACGGGGAGGACGGTGGACGGGATTTTTGAATGGGGAGTCGGAGGAGAGACGGGGAGTTGGAGGAGAGACGAGGAGTTGGAGGAGAGATGAGGAGTCGGTGGTGAGACATGGAGTCGGAAGAGAGACGGGCAGTCGGAGGAGAGACGGGGAGTCGGAGGAGAGACGGGGAGTCGGAGGAGAGACAGGGAGTCGGAGGAGAGACGGGGAGGACGGTGGACAGACTTGGAGTTGGAGGAGAGACGGGGAGTCGATGGAGAGACAGGGAGTCGGAGGAGATACGGGGAGTTGGAGGTGAGACGGCGGTGATGGTGGAGAGACGGGAGGACGGTGGAGAGACGGGGAGTCGGAGGAGAGACGAAAAGTTGGAGAGATGAGGGAAGTCGGAGCAGAGACGGGAGGACGGTGGAGAGACGGGGAGTCGGAGGAGAGACCTGGAGTCGGAGGATAGACGAGGAGTCGGAGGAGAGACGGGAAGTCGGAGGAGAGACGGGGAGTCAGAGGAGAGACGGGGAGGACGGTGATGAGACCGGGAGTCGGAAGAGAGACCGGGAGTCAGAGGAGAAATGGGGAGGACGGTGTACGGGATTTTTGAATGGGGAGTCGGAGGAGAGACGGGGAGTTGGAGGAGAGATGAGGAGTTGGAGGAGAGATGAGGAGTCGGAGGAGAGACGAGGAGTCGGTGGTGAGACATGGAGTCGGAAGAGAGACGGGGAGTCGGAGGAGATACGGGGAGTCGGAGCAGAAACGGCGAAGACCGTGGACGTGCGGGAGTTTTTATCGGGGAGTCGGAGGAGAGACGGGGAGGACGGTGGACGGGGTTTTTGGTGGGGAGTCGGAGGAGAGACGAAGAGTCGGAGGAGAGACGGGGAGTCGGAGGAGAGACAGGTGGTCGGTGGAGAGATGGGGAGTCGGAGGAGAGACGGGGAGGACAGTGGACGGGAGCTTTTGACGGGGAGTCGGAGGAGTGACGGGGAGTCGGAGGATAGACGAGGAGTCGTAGGAGAGACGGGGAGTCAGTGGAGAGATGGGGAGGACGGTGGACAGGATTTTTGAATGGGGAGTCGGAGGAGAGACGGGGAGTCGGAGGAGAGACGAGGAGTCGGAGGAGAGACGGGGAGGACGGTGGAGAGACGAGAAGTCGGAGGAGAGACGGGGAGTCGGAGGAGAGACGAGGAGGACGGTGGAGAGACGAGGAGTCGGAGCAGAGATGGTGAGTCGGAGGAGAAACGGGGAGTCGGAGGAGATACGGGGAGGACGGTGGAGAGACGGGGAGTCGGAGGAGAGACAGGGAGTCGGAGGAGAGACAGGACGGTGGAGAGACGGGGAGTCGGAGGAGAGACGGGGAGTCGGAGGAGAGACGGGGAGTTGGAGGAGAGACGGGGAGGACGGTGGAGAGACGGGGAGTCGGAGGAGAGATGGGGAGTCGGAGGAGAGACAGGGAGGACGGTGGAGAGACGGGGAGTCGGAGGAGAGACGAGGAGGACGGAGGACGGGGTTTTTGAAGGGGAGTCAGAGGAGAGACGGGGAGTCGGAGGAGAGACGGGAGGACGGTGGAGAGACATGGAGTCGGAGGAGAGACCTGGAGTCGGAGGATAGACGAGGAGTCGGAGGAGAGACGGGGAGTCGGAGGAGAGACGGGGAGTCAGAGGAGAGACGGGGAGGACGGTGATGAGACCGGGAGTCGGAGGAGAGACCGGGAGTCGGAGGAGAAACGGGGAGGACGGTGGACGGGATTTTTGAATGGGGAGTCGGAGGAGAGACGGGGAGTTGGAGGAGAGACGAGGAGTTGGAGGAGAGATGAGGAGTCGGAGGAGAGATGAGGAGTCGGTGGAGAGACATGGAGTCGGAGGAGAGACGGGGAGTCGGAGGAGAGATGGGGAGGACGGTGGACGGGGTTTTTGACGGGGAGTCGGAGGAGAGACGGGGAGTCGGAGGAGAGACGAGGAGGACGGTGGACGGGGTTTTTGGTGGGGAGTCGGAGGAGAGACGGGGAGTCGGAGGAGAGACGAGGAGTCGGAGGATAGACAGGTGGTCGGTGGAGAAATGGGGAGTCGGAGCAGAGACGGCAAGGACAGTGGATGTGCGGGAGCTTTTGACGGGGAGTCGGAGGAGAGACGGGGAGTCGGAGGAGAGACGGGGAGTCGGAGGAGAGACGGGGAGTCAGAGGAGAGACGGGGAGTACGGTGGAGAGACAAGAAGTCGGAGGAGAGACGGGGAGTCGGAGGAGAGACGGGATGACAGTGGAGAGACGAGAAGTCGGAGGAGAGACGGGGAGTCGGAGGAGAGACGAGGATGATGGTGGAGAGACGAGGAGTCGGAGGAGAGACGGGGAGTCGGAGGAGAGATGGGGAGTCGGAGGAGATACGGGGAGGACGGTGGAGAGATGGGGAGTCGGAGGAGAGACGGGAAGTCGGTGGAGAGACGTGGAGTCGGAGGATAGACGAGGAGTCAGAGGAGAGACAGGGAGTCAGAGGAGAGACGAGGAGGACGGTGATGAGATCGGGAGTCGGGGGAGGGACCGGGAGTCAGAGGACAAAACGGGGAGGACGGTGATGAGACCGGGAGTCGGAGGATAGACGAGGAGTTGGAGGAGAGACGGGGAGTCAGAGGAGAGACGAGGAGGACGGTGATGAGACTGGGAGTCGGAGGAGAGACGGGGAGGACGATGGAGAGACGGGGAGTCGGAGGAGAGATGGGGAGGACGGTGGACGGGGTTTTTGAAGGGGAGTCGGAGGAGAGACGGGGAGTCGGAGGAGAGATGAGGAGGACGATGGACGGGGTTTTTGGCGTGGAGTCGGAGGAGATACGGGTAGTCGGAGGAGAGGCGAGGAATCGGAGGAGAGACAGGGGGTCGGTGGAGAAATGGGGAGTCGGAGGAGAGACGGCAAGGACAGTGGATGTGCGGGAGCTTTTGACGGGGAGTCGGAGGAGAGACGGGGAGTCGGAGGGGAGACGGGGAGTCGGAGGAGAGACGGGGAGTCGGAGGAGAGACGGGGAGTCGGAGGAGAGACGAGGAGGACGGTGGAGAGACAAGAAGTCGGAGGAGAGACAGGGAGTCGGAGGAGAGACGAGGAGGACGGTGGAGAGACGAGGAGTCGGAGCAGAGATGGTGAGTCGGAGGAGAAACGGGGAGTCGGAGGAGATACGGGGAGGACAGTGGAGAGACGGGGAGTCAGAGGAGAGACAGGGAGTCGGAGGAGAGATGGGGAGTCGGAGGAGAGACGGGAGGACAGTGGAGAGACAAGAAGTCGGAGGAGAGACGGGGAGTCGGAGGAGAGACGGGGAGTCAGAGGAGAGACAGGGAGGACGGTGATGACACCGGGAGTCGGGGGAGAGACGGGGAGTCGGAGGAGAGACGGGGAGGACAGTGGAGAGACGGGGAGTCGGAGGAGCGACGAGGAGGACGGTGGACATGGTTTTTGAAGGGGAGTCAGAGGAGAGAAGGGGAGTCGGAGGAGAGATGAGGAGGACGATGGATGGGGTTTTTGGCGTGGAGTCGGAGGAGGTATGGGGAGTCGGAGGAGAGACGAGGAGTTGGAGGAGAGACGTGCAGTTGGAGGAGAGACGGGAGTTCGGTGGAGAAATGGGGAGTCGGAGGAGAGACGGGAGGACAGTGCGGAGACTGTGAGTCGGAGGAGAGACGAGAAGTCGGAGGACAGGAGGGAAGTCGGAGGAAAGACGGGAGGACAGTGGAGAAACGAGGAGTCGGTGGAGAGACCGGGAGTCAGAGGAGAAACGGGGAGGACGATGGACGGGATTTTTGAATGGGAAGTCGGAAGAGAGACAAGGAGTCGGAGGAGAGACGGGTACAATGGTGGACAGGGTTTTTGGGGGGCAGTCGGAGGAGAGACGGGGAGTTGGAGGAGAGACGAGGAGTTGGAGGAGATAAGGGGAGTCGGAGGAGAGACGAGGAGTTGGAGGAGATAAGGGGAGTCGGTGGAGAGACGAGGAGTCGGAGGAGAGACGGGAAGTCGTTGGAGAGACGTGGAGTCGGAGGAGAGACGGGGAGTCAGAGGAGAGACGAGGAGGACGGTGGACGGGATTTTTTGAATGGGGAGTCGGAGGAGAGACGTGTAGAATGGTGGACAGGATTTTTGGGGGGCAGTCGGAGGAGAGAGGGGGAGTTGGAGGAGAGACGAGGAGTCGGAGGAGATACGAGGAGGACGGTGGAGAGACGGGGAGTCGGAGGAGAGACGGGAAGTTGGTGGAGAGAAGTGGAGTCAGAGGAGAGACGAGGAGGACGGTGATGAGACCGGGAGTCGGAGGAGAGACGGGGAGTCAGAGGAGAGACGAGCAGGACGGTGATGAGACTGGGAGTCGGAGGAGAGGACGGGAGTCGGAGGAGAAACGGGGAGGACGGTGGACGGGATTTTTGAATGGGGAGTCGGAAGAGAGACGGGGAGTCCGAGGAGAGACGGGTAGAATGGTGGACAGGGTTTTTGGGGGGCAGTCGGAGGAGATACGGGGAGTTGGAGGAGAGACGAGGAGTCGGAGGAGAGACAAGGAGTCGGAGGAGAGACGGGGAGTCGGAGGAGAGACGAGGAGTCGGTGCAGAGATGGGGTGGACGGTGGAGAGACAAGGAGTTGGAGGAGAGACGGGGAGTCGGAGGAGAGACGAAGAGTCGGATGAGAGAAGGGGGTCGAAGGAGAGACGGTGAGTCGAAGGAGAGACGAGGAGTCAGAGGAGAGACGGGGAGGACGGTGGACGGGGTTTTTGAAGAGGAGTCGGAGGAGAGACGGGGAGTCGGAGGAGAGATGGGGAGGACGTTGGACGGGGTTTTTGGCGGGGAGTCGGAGGAGAGACGGGGAGTCGGAGGAGAGATAAGGAGTCGGAGGAGATACGGGGAGTCGGAGGAGAGACGGGGAGGAGAGTGGAGAGACGGGGAGTCGGAGGAGAGACGGGGAGGACGGTGGAGAGACTTGGAGTTGGAGGAGAGACGGGGAGTCGTAGGAGAGACGGGGAGTCAGAGGAGAGACGGGGAGGACGGTGATGAGACCGGGAGTCAGAGGAGAAACGGGGAGGACGGTGGACGGGATTTTTGAATGGGGAGTCGGAGGAGAGATGGGGAGTTGGAGGAGAGATGAGGAGTTGGAGGAGAGATGAGGAGTCGGAGGAGAGATGAGGAGTCGGTGGTGAGACATGGAGTCGGAAGAGAGACGGGGAGTCGGAGGAGAGACGGGGAGGACGATGGAGAGACGGGGAGTCGGAGGAGAGATGGGGAGGACGGTGGACGGGGTTTTTGAAGGGGAGTCAGAGGAGAGACGGGGAGTCGGAGGAGAGATGAGGAGGACGATGGACGGGGTTTTTGGCGTGGAGTCGGAGGAGATACGGGTAGTCGGAGGACAGGCGAGGAATCGGAGGAGAGACAGGTGGTCGGTGGAGAAATGGGGAGTCGGAGGAGAGACGGCAAGGACAGTGGATGTGCGGGAGCTTTTGACGGGGAGTCGGAGGAGAGACGGGGAGTCGGAGGAGAGACGAGGAGTCGTAGGAGAGACGGGGAGGCAGAGGAGAGATGGGGAGTACGGTGGACAGGATTTTTGAATGGGGAGTCGGAGGAGAGACGGGGAGTTGGAGGAGAGACGAGGAGTTGGAGGAGAGATGAGGAGTCGGAGGAGAGATGAGGAGTCGGTGGTGAGACATGGAGTCGGAAGAGAGACGGGGAGGACGATGGAGAGACGGGGAGTCGGAGGAGAGATGAGGAGGACGATGGATGGGGTTTTTGGTGTGGAGTCGGAGGAGATACGGGTAGTCGGAGGACAGGCGAGGAATCGGAGGAGAGACAGGTGGTCGGTGGAGAAATGGGGAGTCGGAGGAGAGACGGCAAGGACAGTGGATGTGCGGGAGCTTTTGACGGAGAGTCGGAGGAGAGACGGGGAGTCGGAGGGGAGACGGGGAGTCAGAGGAGAGACGAGAAGTCGGAGGAGAGACGGGGAGGCAGAGGAGAGACGAGGAGGACGGTGGAGAGACAAGAAGTCGGAGGAGAGACGGGGAGTCGGAGGAGAGACGGGATGACAGTGGAGAGACGAGAAGTCGGAGGAGAGACGGGAGTCGGAGGAGAGACGAGGAGGGTGGTGGAGAGACGAGGAGTTGGAGCAGAGGTGGTGAGTCGGAGGAGAAACGGGGAGTCGGAGGAGATACGGGGAGGACGGTGGAGAGATGGAGAGTTGGAGGAGAGACGGGAAGTCGTTGGAGAGACGTGGAGTCGGAGGATAGACGAGGAGTCGGAGGAGAGACGGGGAGTCAGAGGAGAGACAAGGAGGACGGTGATGAGATCGGGAGTCGGGAGAGGGACCGGGAGTCAGAGGACAAAACGGGGAGGACAGTGATGAGACCGGGAGTTGGTGGATAGACGAGGAGTTGGAGAGACGGGGAGTCAGAGGAGAGACTAGGAGGACGGTGATGAGACTGGGAGTTGGAGGAGAGACGGGGAGGACGATGGAGAGACGGGGAGTCAGAGGAGAGATGGGGAGGACGGTGGACGGGGTTTTTGAAGTGGAGTCAGAGGAGAGACGGGGAGTCGGAGGAGAGATGAGGAGGACAATGGACGGGGTTTTTGGCGTGGAGTCGGAGGAGATACGGGTAGTCGGAGGACAGGCGAGGAATCGGAGGAGAGACAGGTGGTCGGTGGAGAAATGGGGAGTCGGAGGAGAGACGGCAAGGACAGTGGATGTGCGGGAGCTTTTGACGGGGAGTCGGAGGAGAGACGGGGAGTCGGAGGGGAGACGGGGAGTCAGAGGAGAGACGAGAAGTCGGAGGAGAGACGGGGAGTCGGAGGAGAGACGAGGAGGACGGTGGAGAGACAAGAAGTCGGAGGAGAGACGGGGAGTCGGAGGAGAGACGAGGAGGACGGTGGAGAGACGAGGAGTCGGAGCAGAGATGGTGAGTCGGAGGAGAAACGGGGAGTCGGAGGAGATACGGTTAGGACAGTGGAGAGACGGGGAGTCAGAGGAGAGAAAGGGAGTCGGAGGAGAGACGGGGAGTCGGAGGAGAGACAGGATGACAGTGGAGAGACGAGAAGTCAGAGGATAGACGAGGAGTCGGAGGAGAGACGGGGAGTTGGAGGAGAGACGGGAGGACGGTGATGAGACCGGGAGTCGAAGGAGAGATGCGGAGTCGGGGGAGAGACGGGGAGGACGGTGGAGAGACGGGGAGTCGGAGGAGAGACGAGGAGGACGGAGGACGGGGTTTTTGAAGGGGAGTCAGAGGAGAGACGGGGAGTCGGAGGAGAGATGAGGAGGACGATGGACGGGGTTTTTGGCGTGGAGTCGGAGGAGATACAGGGAGTCGGAGGAGAGACGAGGAGTTGGAGGAGAGACGTGCAGTTGGAGGAGAGACGGGAGTTCGGTGGAGAAATGGGGAGTTGGAGGAGAGACGGATAGTCGGAGGAGAGACGGCCAGGACAGTGGGGAGACTGGGAGTCGGAGGAGAGACGAGAAGTCGGAGGACAGGAGGGAAGTCGGAGGAAAGACGGGAGGACAGTGGAGAAACGAGGAGTCGGTGGAGAGACCGGGAGTCAGAGGAGAAACGGGGAGGACGATGGACGGGATTTTTGAATGGGAAGTCGGAAGAGAGACAAGGAGTCGGAGGAGAGACGGGTACAATGGTGGACAGGGTTTTTGGGGGGCAGTCAGAGGAGAGACGGGGAGTTGGAGGAGAGACGAGGAGTTGGAGGAGAGACGAGGAGTCGGAGGAGAGACAAGGAGTCGGAGGAGAGACGGGAAGACAGTGGAGAGACGTGGAGTCGGAGGAGAGACGGGGAGTCAGAGGAGAGACGAGGAGGACGGTGGACGGGATTTTTTGAATGGGGAGTCGGAGGAGAGACGTGTATAATGGTGGACAGGATTTTTGGGGGGCAGTCGGAGGAGAGAGGGGGAGTTGGAGGAGAGACGAGGAGTCGGAGGAGATACGAGGAGGACGGTGGAGAGACGGGGAGTCGGAGGAGAGACGGGAAGTTGGTGGAGAGAAGTGGAGTCAGAGGAGAGACGAGGAGGACGGTGATGAGACCGGGAGTCGGAGGAGAGACGGGGAGTCAGAGGAGAGACGGGGAGGACGGTGATGAGACTGGGAGTCGGAAGAGAGACCGGGAGTCAGAGGAGATACGGGGAGGACGGTGGACGGGATTTTTGAATGGGGAGTCGGAAGAGAGACGGGGAGTCGGAGGAGAGACGGGTGGAATGGTGGACAGGGTTTTTGGGGGGCAGTCGGAGGAGTGATGGGGAGTTGGAGAAGAGACGAGGAGTCGGAGGAGAGACGAGGAGTCGCAGGAGATAAGGGGAGTCGGAGGAGAGACGGGGAGTCGGTGCAGAGATCGGGTGGACGGTGGAGAGACAAGGAGTTGGAGGAGAGACAGCGAGTCAGAGGAGAGACGAAGAGTCGGATGAGAGAAGGGGGTCGAAGGAGAGACGGTGAGTCGAAGGAGAGACGAGGAGTCAGAGGAGAGACGGGGAGGACGGTGGACGGGGTTTTTGAAGAGGAGTCGGAGGAGAGACGGGGAGTCGGAGGAGAGATGAGGAGGACGATGGACGGGGTTTTTGGCGGGGAATCGGAGGAGATACGGGGAGTCGGAGGAGAGACGAGGAGTCGGAGAAGATACGGGGAGTCGGAGGTGAGACGGCGAGGACAGTGGAAAGACGGGGAGTCAGAGGAGAGACGGGTAGGACGGTGGAGAGACTTGGAGTTGGAGGAGAGACGGGGAGTAGGTGGAGTCGGAGGAGATACGGTGAGTTGGAGGTGAGACAGCGAGGACGGTGGAGAGACGGGGAGTCAGAGGAGAGACAGGGAGTCGGAGGAGAGATGGGGAGTCGGAAGAGATACGGGGAGGATGGTGGACGGGGTTTTTGGGAGGGAGTCGGAGGAGAGACTGGGAGGACGGTGGATAGATGGGGAGGATGGTGGACGGGGTTTTTGGGAGGGAGTCGGAGGAGAGACGGGGAGTCGGAGGAGAGACAGGGAGGACGGTGGAGAGATGGGGAGGACGGTGGAGAGCGGGGAGGATGGTGGACGGGGTTTTTGGTGGGGAGTCGGAGGAGAGACGGGAAGGAAGGAGGAGGGACGGAGAGATAGAGATGAGACAGGGAGTCGGAGGAGAGACGGGGAGGACGGAAGAGAGACGGGGAGACGGAGGAGCGACAGGGAGACGGAGGAGGGACGGGGAGTCGTAGGAGAGGCAGGGAGTCGGAGGAAAGACGGGGAGGATGGTGGACGGGGTTTTTGGCGGTGAGTCGGAGAAGAGACAGGGAGTCAGAGGAGAGACAGGGAGTCGGAGGAGAGATTGGGGTCAGAGGAGAGACGAGGAGGATGGTGGATGGGGTTTTTGGAGGGAGTCGGAGGAGAGTCGAGGAGGACAGTGGACGTGTGGGAGTTTTGGCGGGGAGTCGGAGGAGAGATGGGGAGGATGGTAGATGGGGTTTTTGGTGGGGAGTCGGAGGTGAGATGGGGAGGAAGGAGGAGGGACGGGGAGGACAGAAGAGAGACAGGGAGACGGAGGAGCGACAGGGAGACAGAGGACGGACGGGGAGTCATAGGAGCGGCAGGGAGTCGGAGGAGAGACGGGGAGGACGGTGGACGAGGTTTTTGACAGGGAGTCGGAGGAGAGACGGGGAGAACGGTGCACTGGGTTATTGGCGGGGAGGAGACGCAGGAGAGACGGGGAGTCGGAGGTGAGAATGGGAGTCGGAGGAGAGATGGGGAGTCGGAGCAGAGAAGGGGAATGTACCCATAAAGTGTACCTGTTAAAATTTACTGAGTGTGCTGGCTGATGATTGATGTTTGTGATTGTTTCGGGTGGCGACTGACCCTGTGGGGAGTGTTGAGACAGGTGCTGGGCGGGATTTCCCCTAGACATACACAAGCCAATATAACGGAACATTACAATTACATGAATTAATGCAAGACTTAAATTGTACATTTAATTGTGCCAGTAAAAAGAAACCACAATTTACGTATTTTTCACAGTATGTCCCCACTTACTGGTAGAAAGCAGTATAGCAGTTAAACTAATAGTTTATCACCATTCTCAATTTTTTATTTGTTTATTTTTAGTACGTTACCCACATGTTATAAATATTATGATTGTCTAGCCTTTTAATTGAATGCTGTTATTTTTGTTTAAATTTTAAAATGAATGATTTTGAAGAATCAAAATTTCTCACCCATTCTTGAACTTGTGATAAGTAAAATATTTAAAGGGTATCTGAAGAACTTTTTCATTCAGAGTGTGGAATTAGCTTCTGGTGGAGATTGTACATGTAAGAAAAAATTAGATAGGTACATGAATGAGAGAGGCATGAAGGACTACAGCCCAGGAGCAGATAAATGGAACTAGGTACAAGACAAGACTGGAACAGACCAGATAGGTCTAATAAAGTTTTATTAAAGAAATAAGTAATACAGTACTCTAATCGTAAGGATATAAATGTAACAGGTTAGCAATGATAATACACACATATACACAGAACTAGAGTAATAGGAATCAACTAAGCTCTATCATTCCGGGCAGACCTTTTGGATGTCTTCTATCCCACTGTGGTCACTGACTGTGACGCCTCCATTCCGGATACAATCCTTCTTCCGTGGTAAACCCGGCACCCAGGCAAGGGTGGACACACACCCCAGGTTCCCACCGATCGTACCTTTACATCCTGTGAGCCTTTGATCGATTCCCGCGAACCGGTCCTCCAAACTCTCACTAACTTGTCGGGGCACACTGCTCTTTCCAGGGTCTCATGGCATGTCGTGCCTTAGCAAAGCTGCTCCTGTTATCCCCCTGCTGTGGTATCACCTGTCCATCAAACTTCAAACAGTTCAGGTTCAAAGCAAACGGTCTGTCAATATCTGAATTGTGTTTCTTTCTCGTTAATCTCTCTCTTCTCTCATTAGCATTTTGAATGTTTCTCCATTGTCTTTCTTACCTCTCTCGTTAGCATCATCCGGTACCTCTGCTGGGCGTCACACATGACAAAGCCAACCTCCAATTTCCATCGCACATTTCCCTGAATACAACTATTCCCAAATATTGCCTAATTCCTGCTTAATAGCATCAAATATTCTCCAATCCTTAATTAAATGCCTTGTTATTCCATGTGTTCCTAACCCTCTCCAAGGCTATGGTCAAAATCTCAGACCCCATGGAAGACAGTTTCAGAAATTACAGGGCCCTAGCAGAGGTATTTGAAATTTATGTAGCCATGTGTGAGAATCTAGAAGATATCTAATGTTGCAGAATCATTTAGAGGAAATATTCACTTTTATAAAGGTTTATCCAGAAAACTTCCCAAATTCATTTAATAATTTTAATAAACTAGGAATAGATTCTTCAGTGTATTTGTTCATCTCTTTGTTTGTGTTTGTTGCCTTGTATATATGTCTGTATGATTGCTTCTTCATTAGCATGAGGGTGTGTGTGCGCCTGTGCATGTACGCATATGTTTCTCTGTGTGTAAGTGTGTACCTTTGTCTGTGCTTGACTCTGTGTGTGAGTGTGTGTTTTTCTGTTCTTTTAACTGTTTGGATGTTTTTGTTGCTTTGCCTATGTGTCTGTCTGTGTGATTAAGCACCTGTGTGTAAGCATCTGTGTATGTATGAGTGTTTTGGGCTTGCCGTCATCTGCATGTTTGTCTGTATGTAAGTGTGTGTATGCTTGCGTGATTGTAATGTATTTGAGTTGGTTTCTGAGTGTTGTGTGTCCGCAGGTATGTGTATATTGGTTTGTCTAAATATACGTAGTTGTATGTGTGTACTTTTGACTGTGTAACAGACACTGTATCAGTGTGTGCATCTGTGTGCGTGTTTTTCTGTGTTTGCCTAACTGTGATTATACTGCGCTCTCTCTCTCTTTCTCTGTGTGAGAGTGTGTGTGTCTGTGTGTGTGTTTGTGTGCGTGTGTATGCGCCCATCTTTGTGTTGTTGTGACTGTACATGTGCCTGTGTGTGCCTGACAGAGAGAGAGCAAAAGTGAGAGGGTATCCATGCCTGTGTCTGTATGAAAGTGCTTGTTGGATTCTCTGTGCATATGTGTGTCTGTGTGCATGTGTGTGTGGGTCTGTGTGTGCATGTGCTTTATGTAAATATCGGTGTGTGTGTGTGTCTGCATAGATGGCTGTATTTGTTAGACTTTGTAGATGTGTGTATGTCTGTTTCTGTGTGCATGTTCTCTGTGTGTATGTAAATGTGTGTGTGTGTGTGTGTGTGTGTGTGTGTGTGTGTGTGTGTGTATATATCCATGTGACCCATGTGTGACTGTGCTTGGGCACATCTGTTTGTTTGTTAGCATTTTGGATATGTCTGCATATGCATTTGTGCATCTGTGTGTGTTTGTGTGGGTGTGAATGAATGTTTGTGTGAATGCGTGTGTATATGTGTGTCTGTGTGTGCGCGCACATATGCGTCTGTGTTTCTGTGGTTGTGTGTGTACATATGTCTGTGTTTGTCTGTATGAAAGTGTTTGTTGAATTCTCTGTTAGAGTTTGTGTGTATGTGTGTCGGAGTGTGTATGTAAGTTGATATGTATGTGCCTGTGTGTTTGTGAGTCATGTGTATGTATTTTTCTGTGATTATATGTGTCTGTGCATATGAATTGCACTCTATCTCTTTGTGTGTCTGTATGTGTGTATGTTTGTGTGTGTTTTGGTGTGCGTGTCTATGTTCGTGTTTTTCTGTATGTTTGTTTGTGTGTGTGTGTGTGTGTGTGTGTGTGTGTGTGTGTGTGTGTGTTGTTTT